>NC_068435.1:6672684-6937684 GCF_023373465.1 Oncorhynchus keta | reverse complement strand
ACTTCAATGAAGAGAGTTCCTCCATTTCCTCCTCATACATTCCCCCCTCAGTCCCCCTACTTCAATGAAGAGAGTTCCTCCATTCTAGAGGGGAAAATTAGTCCCTTTCAGGCCCAAGGCTACGTCCTGGTCTGTGGAGACCTGAATGCTAGAACAGCAGAAGAACCAGACACTATTAACAGTCATGGAGATAAACACCGACCAGGAAGCAACCTTTCCCTCCCCACATGCCCCCCCAGAAACAACTATGACAAAGTGAAAAACAAAAACGGAGTCCAGCTCGTGAAGCTCTGTGGAACACTGGGTCTGTACATAGTCAATGGTAGGCTGAGAGGGGACTCTTTTGGTAGGTACACCTACAGCTCTGTTGAACACTGGGTCTGTACATAGTCAATGGTAGGCTGAGAGGGGACTCTTTTGGTCGGTACACCTACAGCTCTGTGGAACACTGGGTCTGTACATAGTCAATGGTAGGCTGAGAGGGGACTCTTTAGGTAGGTACACCTACAGCTCTGTGGAACACTGGGTCTGTACATAGTCAATGGTAGGCTGAGAGGGGACTCTTTTGGGAGGTACACCTACAGCTCTGTGGAACACTGGGTCTGTACATAGTCAATGGTAGGCTGAGAGGGGACTCTTTTGGTAGGTCCATCTACAGCTCTGTGGAACACTGGGTCTGTACATAGTCAATGGTAGACTGAGAGGGGACTCTTTTGGGAGGTACACCTACAGCTCTGTTGAACACTGGGTCTGTACATAGTCAATGGTAGGCTGAGAGGGGACTCTTTTGGGAGGTACACCTACAGCTCTGTTGAACACTGAGTCTGTACATAGTCAATGGTAGGCTGAGAGGGGACTCTTTTGGTAGGTACACCTACAGCTCTGTGGAACACTGGGTCTGTACATAGTCAATGGTAGGCTGAGAGGGGACTCTTTTGGTAGGTACACCTACAGCTCTGTGGAACACTGGGTCTGTACATAGTCAATGGTAGGCTGAGAGGGGACTCTTTTGGTAGGTACACCTACAGCTCTGTGGAACACTGGGTCTGTACATAGTCAATGGTAGGCTGTCGAACACTGAACTACAAAAAAGCAATTAGTAGGCAATAAAAACCATTTCTCCTGGACAACTTTTTAGCCTTAACATTCTCCTACAGCAATGTGGTCCTGGGGCTCTGTTCACAAACACAAACAGACCCAACAGAGCCCCAGGACAGCAACACAATTAGACATGAGAAAACAATAAGATAAGTAGACAATGGAGAGAGAGAATGAGAGAGAGAATGAGAGAGGAAGAGAATGAGAGAGGGAGAGAATGGAGAGAAAGAGCTCAGTTAGAGAAAGAGAATGAGAGAGAGAGAATGGAGAGAAAGAGCTCAGTTAGAGAGAGAGAATGGAGAGAAAGTGCTCAGTTAGAGAGAGAGAATAAGAGAGAGAGAATGGAGAGAAAGAGCTCAGTTAGAGAGAGAGAGAATGGAGAGAAAGAGAATGAGAGAGGGAGAGAATGGAGAGAAAGAGCTGTTAGAGAGAGAGAATGAGAGAGAAAGAGCTCAGTTAGAGAGAGAGAATGGAGAGAAAGTGCTCAGTTAGAGAGAGAGAGAATGGAGAGAAAGAGCTCAGTTAGAGAGATAGAGAATGGAGAGAAAGAGCTCAGTTAGAGAGAGAGAATGGAGAGAAAGTGCTCAGTTAGAGAGAGAGAATGGAGAGAAAGTGCTCAGTTAGAGAGAGAGAGAATGGAGAGAAAGAGCTCAGTTAGAGAGAGAGAATGGAGAGAAAGTGCTCAGTTAGAGAGAGAGAATGGAGAGAAAGAGCTCAGTTAGAGAGAGAGAGAATGGAGAGAAAGTGCTCAGTTAGAGAGAGAGAATGGAGAGAAAGTGCTCAGTTAGAGAGAGAGAATGGAGAGAAAGAGCTCAGTTAGAGAGAGAGAGAATGGAGAGAAAGTGCTCAGTTAGAGAGAGAGAATAAGAGAGAGAGAATGGAGAGAAAGAGCTCAGTTAGAGAGAGAGAGAATGGAGAGAAAGAGCTCAGTTAGAGAGAGAGAATGGAGAGAAAGAGCTCAGTTAGAGAGAGAGAGAATGGAGAGAAAGAGCTCAGTTAGAGAGAGAGAGAATGGAGAGAAAGAGCTCAGTTAGAGAGAGGGACAATGGAGAGAAAGAGCTCAGTTAGAGAGAGAGAATAAGAGAGAGAGAATGGAGAGAAAGAGCTCAGTTAGAGAGAGAATGGAGAGAAAGAGCTCAGTTAGAGAGAGAGACTAGGAGGCCGTGTTTCCTCTCTGGCTTTATGGTAACAGGCTGCTTTTTCACAGGACTGACCCTGAGCTTTGTGTGTACATGTCTGTGTTGACGTCTCGCTCTGCAAGTCAAACCACAATGATTCAGCCCAGCTGGTCCCAACACACCTTTTAGTGTGTGATCTCTGCAGGAATCGAACCCACGACCTTATGCATTGATAACACCACACCCTTACCAACTGAGTCACACAGGAAGTTAACAGCCGTGAACATCGGGTCTCTTCTTCTCACCCATTATCGATAACAAAGGCCTTACTAAAGAGACAGCACTACAGAGACTGCAGAGACAGAACTACAGAGACTACAGTGACAGGACTACAGAGACAGGACTACAGAGACTACAGAGACAGGACTATAGAGACTGCAGAGACTACAGAGACAGGACTACAGAGACTACAGAGACAGGACTACAGAGACTGGAGAGACAGAACTACAGAGACTACAGAGAGAGGACTACAGAGACTGCAGAGACAGGACTACAGAGACTACAGAGAGAGACTACAGAGACTGCAGAGACAGAACTACAGAGACTACAGAGAGAGGACTACAGAGACTACAGAGACAGGACTATAGAGACTGCAGAGACTACAGAGACAGGACTACAGAGACTACAGAGACAGGACTACAGAGACTGGAGAGACAGAACTACAGAGACTACAGAGAGAGGACTACAGAGACTGCAGAGACAGGACTACAGAGACTACAGAGACAGAACTGCAGAGACAGGACTACAGAGACAGAACTACAGAGACTACAGAGACAGCACTACAGAGACAGGACTACAGAGACTACAGAGACAGGACTACAGATTCAGGACTACAGAGACTACAGAGACATGACTACAGAGACTAAAGAGACAGGACTACAGAGACTACAGAGATAGGACTACAGAGACAGGACAACAGAGACAGAACTACAGAGACAGGACTACAGAGACTACAGAGACAGCACTACAGAGACAGGACTGCAGAGACAGGACTACAGAGACAGGACTACAGAGACAGGACTACAGAGACTACAGAGACAGCACTACAGAGACAGGACTGCAGAGACAGGACAACAGAGACTACAGAGACAGCACTACAGAGACAGGACTGCAGAGACAGGACAACAGAGACAGGACAACAGAGACAGGACTACAGAGACAGGACTACAGAGACAGTACTACAGAGACTGCAGAGACAGGAATACAGAGACAGGACTACGGTGACTACAGAAACAGGAAATGAAAAGGTGAAATAAAAAATGAAATACATTTTTTTTGTTTTGGAATGTTGCGTTGAAAGTGGCTAATATTGCATTGATTCGATCACAATTCCCACAGTAAATAGAAAAGTTGATACCATCCATGGGCTGATATTTTTTCCATTGGTCCCGGGAGAGGTGTTCCCTTAGAGGGAATATTGCTTGTAATTGTTAGCATGGAGCAAGAATGAATGCAATTAATGTATTATTGAACAATATAATGGACACAGCTCTCTGCTCAACAAAACAGGAATTTGAGACTGAATAATATCAGATGCTGCAGTTTGTGAACAATATTGTGCTTATCACCCTCATAGTAGTCAAACAACCCATTCCACCAAGAGTCGTTCTGAATCTGGTCCGGTTTTCAGCACCACCAAGAGTCGTTCTGAATCTGGTCCGGTTTTCAGCACCACCAAGAGTCGTTCTGAATCTGGTCCGGTTTTCAGCACCACCAAGAGTCGTTCTGAATCTGGTCCGGTTTTCAGCACCACCAAGAGTCGTTCTGAATCTAGTGGCAACAACTAGACCTTGTTCCAAATGTATCAAGACATAATCGGATTTGTATGTCTAGTAATAAACCAATTGTTTAAAGTGCACATTTACAAGGCCCAGTCACACATGCCAGCTCCAATAAGCACGTATGATGAACGACAGGCTTGTAGGAACGTCCCAGTTTTCAGATCATCGTTCGCAGGTAGAGGGTTCTGCGTGCTTTGAACATAACTGACTGAAATTAGAAAGTAGAAAGATTTGTTTATTTTTACTAAAAGATCAGTCAGTAAAAATAGCCATAATTCACTAGTGTGCTGTGACCTGCCTTACCCCCTCCCCTTACCCCCTCCCTGTCTGGTCTTCCTGTCTGGTCTCCCTGTCTGTCTGGCACCATATGGAACCCAAACGTTCTCTCATTATACTGCACAAAGTTAATTCATTTTCCAGGAAGACAGTAGAGAGACAGAAAGAGAAACAGAGACGATCGATAGAGAGGGGAGTGGGATAGAGAGAGAGTAGAGTGGGAGAGAGAGAGGAAGCAGAGTGGGAGATAGTGGGAGAGAGAGAGAGAGAGAGAGAGAGAGAGAGAGAGAGAGAGAGAGAGAGGGGGGAGAGAGAGAGAGAGTGAGAGAGAGAGAAACACTTACCCCATAAGTGTTCTCCCTCTGTTGGGTGTCTATGTTCAGGGTAGCATGTTCCTAACCAGATCTCAGTCTAGGGATAATCATGTTAAGTCTCGTTAAATCAGAGCAGAAACAGCACATACAGGTCTGGGACCAGGCAGGTCTTAGCACATATAGGTCTGGGACCAGGCAGGTCATAGCACATACAGGTCTGGGAACAGGCAGGTCTTAGCACATACAGGTCTGGGACCAGGCAGGTCTTAGCACATACAGGTCTGGGACCAGGCAGGTCTTAGCACATACAGGTCTGGGACCAGGCAGGTCTTAGCACATACAGGTCTGGGACCAGGCAGGTCTTAGCACATACAGGTCTGGGACCAGGCAGGTCTTAGCACATATAGGTCTGGGACCAGGCAGGTCTTAGCACATACAGGTCTGGGATCAGGCAGGTCTTAGCACATACAGGTCTGGCAGGTCTGGGACCAGGCAGGTCTTAGCACATACAGGTCTGGCAGGTCTGGGACCAGGCAGGTTAACTTTCCCATTTTACCCTCCATAACGTTAATAAGAACTAGGATACAGGAAATAGTGGGATGAGATATATCGCCTGCTTACCTTGAATGCAGTTAAAAACAGACTTTTGCTGAACATAGAACCTGATAACGTAGCCTCAACATTAGATAGACTTGGATGCTTGGAGTCCCACCTGGTTTATTAGAGTAGAGACCATCTATCGTACTGTTGAAACACCAGTGGTCCACAAATTTGGCTCCGGTTCTAATTCCTACAACTGAAGATGTGTGATTTCTTAGCTGATCTACTTTGTGTTAGATTTTCTTTTGGTTTTGTAATTAGCTATTTGCCAGAGTTCACTCAACCCATGTGATTCACTCTCTCGTCTATCTGTTCTACAGACAGGTCAGAGAGAGAGAGAGAGAGAGAGAGATGGATAAAGAGAGATGGATAAAGAGAGAGAGGGAGAGAGATGGATAAAGAGAGAGAGGGAGCAGAGTGGGAGAGAGAGCAGAGTGTGAGAGAGAGAGATAGAGAGAGAGAGATGGATAAAGAGAGAGAGGGAGCGAGAGAGAGAGAGAGAGGGAGAGAGAGAGAGAGAGAGAGATGGATGGATAAAGAGAGAGAGATATAGAGATGATAGAGATGATAGAGATGATAGAGATGATAGAGATGATAGAGAGGGAGCGATGAGTGTACAGACCCATCTCCTCTAAAGGAAGGCAGTGGGATGCAGCACTCATAAGGGTGATCAGATTCCTGTCAGAATGTGTTGACCTGACAACCGCTAGGTTGCCGGGCAGCTGTCATCGGCACGTCAATCCGTCCCAGACCCAATCCATCTCCCTGACAGCCCCGAAGACACACACACACACACACACACACACACACACACACACACACACACACACACACACACACACACACACACACACACACACACACACACACACACACACACACACACACACACACACACGCGTCAGTGAAGCGCTCTTCTCGGCAGCAGCAGAAGGTGGTCAGGAGCTGTCACTGAGCTGTCATCTTTACTTTACGTCCCACTCTAAACTCACACCACGAGGACACCTCAATGGGGGTGGGAGGTGGAGACGTGTGGCAGGTAGTTACAGGTATTTTTAATGAGCGACGTTAAAGTTATCCACATCGGGAAAAACACCTTAGCTCCACACTGTTCTCATGGGGAAGTGTCAAGCTGTGATCCATAGGAGCCAGGGAGGAAGAGTGACTGACTGACACTTTTTCAATTCTATTTGTTCGTAAAGCAACTTGAAATATGCCACCCCAGATCCTATGTTTATCGAGCTGTATTTTTCCATAGGAAACTGTGGTTGCAGAGGAGAGAGTCAAGCCTAGTGTAGCCCTAGTGAAGCCCTAGTGGAGCCGAGAGGAGCCCTAGTGGAGCCTAGAGGAGCCCTTGAGGAGCCCTAGTGGAGCCCTAGTGGAGCCTAGAGGAGCCTAGAGGAGCCTAGAGGAGCCCTAGTGGAGCCTAGAGGAGCCCTAGTGGAGCCTAGAGGAGCCCTATAGTGGAGCCCTAGAGGAGCCCTAGTGGAGCCATAGAGGAGCCCTAGTGGAGCCTAGAGGAGCCCTAGTGGAGCCTAGTGGAGCCCGAGTGGAGCCTAGATGAGCCCTATAGTGGAGCCCTAGAGGAGCCCTAGTGGAGCCCGAGTGGAGCTCTCGTGGAGCCTAGAGGAGCCCTAGTGGAGCCTAGAGGAGCCCTAGTGGAGCCTAGAGGAGCCCTAGTGGAGCCCAAGTGGAGCCAAGAGGAGCACTAGTGGAGCCCTAGTGGAGCCCTAGAGGAGCCAAGAGTAGCCCTAGTGGAGCCAAGAGGAGCCCTAGAGGAGCCTAGAGGAGCCCTAGTGGAGCCCTAGTGGAGCCTAGAGGAGCGCCCGTGTGGAGCCCTAGAGGAGCCCTAGTGGAGCATAGAGGAGCCCTAGTGGAGCCAAGAGGAGGCCTAGTGGAGCCTAGTGGAGCCCTAGAGGAGCCCTAGTGGAGCCAAGAGGAGCCCTAGTGGAGTCCTAGAGGAGCCCTAGTGGATCCTAGAGGAGCCCTAGTGGAGCCCTTGTGGAGCCCTAGTGGAGCTAGTGCTCCCCTCCACTAGTGCTCCCGTCCACTAGGGCTCCCCTCCTCTAGTGCTCCCCTCCTCTAGTGCTCCCCTCCTCTAGTGCTCCCCTCCTCTAGTGCTCCCCTCCTCTAGTGCTCCCCTCCTCTAGTGCTCCCCTCCTCTAGTGCTCCCCTCCACTAGTGCTCCCCTCCACTAGTGCTCCCCTCCACTAGGGCTCCTTAACTAATAATGACTAAGGCTCCTCCTCTAGTGCTCCCTCCACTAGGGCTCCCCTCCACTAGTGCTCCCCTCCACTAGTGCTCCCTCCACTAGTGCTCCCCTCCACTAGGGCTCCTTAACTAATAATGACTAAGGCTCCCCTCCTCTAGTGCTCCCCTCCACTAGTGCTCCCCTCCACTAGTGCTCCCCTCCACTAGGGCTCCTTAACTAATAATGACTAAGGCTCCCTCCTCTAGTGCTCCCTCCACTAGGGCTCCTCCACTAGTGCTCCCCTCCACTAGTGCTCCCCTCCACTAGTGCTCCCCTCCACTAGGGCTCCTTAACTAATAATGACTAAGGCTCCCCTCCTCTAGTGCTCCCATCCACTAGGGCTCCCCTCCACTAGGGCTCCCCTCCACTAGGGCTCCTCCACTAGTGCTCCTTAACTAATCATGACTAAGGCTCCCCTCCTCTAGTGCTCCCCTCCTCTAGTGCTCCCCTCCACTAGTGCTCCACTAGTGCTCCTCCACTAGTGCTCCCTCCACTAGGGCTCCCTCCACTAGTGCTCCTTAACTAATCATGACTAAGGCTCCCCTCCTCTAGTGCTCCCCTCCACTAGTGCTCCCCTCCACCAGGGCTCCTCCACTAGTGCTCCCTCCTCTAGTGCTCCCCTCCACTAGTGCTCCCTCCACCAGGGCTCCCTCCACTAGTGCTCCCCTCCACTAGGGCTCCTCCACTAGGAATCCACTCCACTAGTGCTCCTCCAACTAATCATGACTAAGGCTCCTCCTCTAGTGCTCCCCTCCACTAGGGCTCCCTCCACTAGTGCTCCTTAACTAATCATGACTAAGGCTCCCCTCCTCTAGTGCTCCCCTCCACTAGGGCTCCCCTCCACTAGGGCTCCACTAGGAATCCACTCCTCTAGTGCTCCCCTCCACTAGGGCTCCCCTCCACTAGGGCTCCACTAGGAATCCACTCCTCTAGTGCTCCCCTCCACCAGGGCTCCCTCCTCTAGTGCTCCCCTCCACTAGTGCTCCCCTCCACTATGGCTCCTCCACTAGGAATCCACTCCACTAGTGCTCCCCTCCACTAGGGCTCCCTCCACTAGTGCTCCTTAACTAATCATGACTAAGGCTCCCTCCTCTAGTGCTCCCCTCCACTATGGCTCCCCCTCCACTAGGGCTCCTCCACTAGGAATCCACTCCTCTAGTGCTCCCCTCCACTAGGGCTCCCTCCACTAGGGCTCCACTAGGAATCCACTCCACTAGGGCTCCCTCCACTAGTGGCTCCCTCCACTAGGGCTCCACTAGGAATCCACTCCACTAGTGCTCCCCTCCACTAGTGCTCCCCTCCACTAGGGCTCCTCCACTAGGGCTCCCCTCCACTAGGGCTCCCCTCCACTAGGAATCCACTAGGAATCCACTCCACTAGTGCTCCTCCACTAGTGCTCCTCCACCAGGGCTCCCCTCCACTAGGGCTCCCCTCCACTAGGGCTCCCCTCCACTAGGGCTCCCCTCCACTAGGGCTCCCCTCCACTAGGGCTCCCCTCCACTAGGCTCCTCCACTAGGCTCCCCTCCACTAGGAATCCACTCCACTAGTGCTCCCCTCCACTAGTGCTCCCTCCACTAGTGCTCCCCCCACCAGGGCTCCTCCACCAGGGCTCCCTCCACTAGGGCTCCCCTCCACTAGGGCTCCCTCCACTAGGGCTCCCCTCCACTAGGGCTCCCTCCACTAGGAATCCACTAGGCTCCACTCCACTAGTGCTCCCCTCCACTAGGGCTCCCCTCCACTAGGGCTCCCCTCCACTAGTGCTCCCCTCCACTAGGGCTCCCCTCCACTAGGGCTCCCCTCCACTAGGGCTCCCCTCCACTAGGGCTCCCTCCACTAGTGCTCCTCCACCAGGGCTCCCCTCCACTAGGCTCTCCCTCCACTAGGAATCCACTCCTCTAGTGCTCCCCTCCACCAGGGCTCCACTCCACTAGGGCTCCCCCACTAGGCTCCCCTCCACTAGGGCTCCCCTCCACTAGGGCTCCCCTCCACTAGGGCTCCCCTCCACTAGGGCTCCCCTCCACTAGGGCTCCACTAGGAATCCACTCCACTAGTGCTCCTCCACTAGTGCTCCCTCCACCAGGGCTCCACTCCACTAGTGCTCCCTCCACTAGGGCTCCTCCACCAGGGCTCCACTCCACTAGTGCTCCCCTCCACTAGGGCTCCCTCCACTAGGGCTCCTCCACTAGGGCTCCCTCCACTAGGGCTCCCCTCCACTAGGGCTCCACTAGGAATCCACTCCACTAGTGCTCCCTCCACTAGTGCTCCCCTCCACTATGGCTCCCTCCACTAGTGCTCCCTCCACTAGTGCTCCCCTCCACTAGGGCTCCTCCACTAGTGCTCCCCTCCACTATGGCTCCCTCCACTAGTGCTCCCCTCCACTATGGCTCCCCTTCACTATGGCTCCCTTCACTATGGCTCCCCTCCACTAGGGCTCCACTAGGAATCCACTCCACTAGTGCTCCCCTCCACTAGTGCTCCCCTCCACTATGGCTCCTCCACTAGTGCTCCCCTCCACTAGTGCTCCCCTCCACTAGGGCTCCCTCCACTAGTGCTCCCTCCACTATGGCTCCCTAGTGCTCCACTAGTGCTCCCTTCACTATGGCTCCCTTCACTATGGCTCCCCTTCACTATGGCTCCTCCACTAGTGCTCCCTCCACTAGTGCTCCCTCCACTAGGGCTCCCTCCCCTCCTCTAGGGCTCCCTCCACTATGGCTCCTCCACTAGTGCTCCCCTTCACTATGGCTCCCCTTCACTATGGCTCCCTCCACTAGTGCTCCCTCCACTAGGGCTCCCTCCACTATGGCTCCCCTCCACTAGTGCTCCCTTCACTATGGCTCCCCTTCACTATGGCTCCCCTTCACTATGGCTCCCTCCACTAGTGCTCCCTCCACTAGTGCTCCCTCCACTATGGCTCCTCCACTAGTGCTCCTTCACTATGGCTCCCTCCACTAGTGCTCCTCCACTATGGCTCCCTCCACTAGTGCTCCCCTCCACTAGTGCTCCCCTCCACTAGTGCTCCCTCCACTATGGCTCCCTCCACTAGTGCTCCCCATCCACTAGTGCTCCCTCCACTATGGCTCCCCTCCACTATGTGCTCCTCCACTAGTGCTCCCTCCACTAGTGCTCCCCTCCACTAGGCTCCCCTCCACTAGTGCTCCCTCCACTATGGCTCCTCCACTAGTGCTCCCTCACTATGGCTCCCCTTCACTATGGCTCCCCTCCACTATGGCTCCCCTCCACTAGTGCTCCCCTCCACTAGGCTCCTCCACTATGGCTCCCTCCACTATGGCTCCCCTTCACTATGGCTCCCCTCCACTATGGCTCCCTCCACTAGTGCTCCCTCCACTATGGCTCCTCCACTAGGCTCCCTCCACTAGTGCTCCCTCCACTAGTGCTCCCTTCACTATGGCTCCCCTTCACTATGGCTCCCCTCCACTATGGCTCCCCTCCACTAGTGCTCCCTTCCACTAGTGCTCCCCTTCACTATGGCTCCTCCACTATGGCTCCCTCCACTAGTGCTCCCCTTCACTATGGCTCCCCTTCACTATGGCTCCTCCACTATGGCTCCCCTCCACTAGTGCTCCCCACTATGGCTCCCCTTCACTATGGCTCCCCTCCACTATGGCTCCTCCACTAGTGCTCCCCTCCACTCCACTATGGCTCCCCTCCACTATGGCTCCCCTTCACTATGGCTCCTCCACTAGTGCTCCCCTCCACTAGGGCTCCTCCACTATGGCTCCCTTCACTATGGCTCCTCCACTAGGCTCCCCTCCACTAGGGCTCCCTCCACTAGTGCTCCCTCCACTATGGCTCCCTCCACTAGTGCTCCCACTAGTGCTCCACTATGGCTCCTCCACTATGGCTCCCCTTCACTATGGCTCCCTCCACTATGGCTCCCCTTCACTATGGCTCCCTTCACTATGGCTCCTCCACTATGGCTCCTCCACTAGTGCTCCCACTTCACTATGGCTCCCCACTAGTGCACTATGGCTCCTCCACTATGGCTCCTCCACTAGGGCTCCCCTCCACTAGGGCTCCCCTCCACTAGGGCTCCCTCCACTAGTGCTCCCCTCCACTATGGCTCCTCCACTAGGCTCCCTCCACTAGGGCTCCCCTCCACTATGGCTCCCCTCCACTAGGGCTCCCCTCCACTAGTGCTCCCCTCCACTATGGCTCCCCTCCACTAGTGCTCCCTCCACTATGGCTCCTCCACTAGGCTCCCCTCACTAGTGCTCCCCTCCACTAGTGCTCCTCCACTATGGCTCCTCCACTAGGCTCCCCTCCACTATGGCTCCCCTCCACTAGGCTCCCTCCACTATGGCTCCTCCACTATGGCTCCCTCCACTAGTGCTCCCTCCACTATGGCTCCTCCACTATGGCTCCTCCACTATGGCTCCCTCCACTATGGCTCCTCCACTATGGCTCCCCTCCACTATGGCTCCCCTCCACTAGTGCTCCCTTCACTAGTGCTCCCCTCCTCTAGTGCTCCACTCCACTAGTGCTCCCCTCCACTAGTGCTCCCCTCCACTAGGCTCCCTCCACTATTGCTCCACTCCACTAGTGCTCCCCTCCACTAGTGCTCCCCTCCACTAGGGCTCCCCTCCACTAGGGCTCCCCTCCACTAGTGCTCCCCTCCACTAGTGCTCCCCTCCTCTAGTGCTCCCCTCCACTAGTGCTCCCCTCCTCTAGTGCTCCCCTCCACTAGGGCTCCCCTCCACTAGTGCTCCCCTCCACTAGTGCTCCCCTCCTCTAGGGCTCCCCTCCTCTAGGGCTCCCCTCCACTAGTGCTCCCCTCCACTAGTGCTCCCCTCCTCTAGGGCTCCCCTCCTCTAGTGCTCCCCTCCACTAGTGCTCCCCTCCACTAGTGCTCCCCTCCTCTAGGGCTCCCCTCCACTAGTGCTCCCCTCCACTAGTGCTCCCCTCCTCTAGGGCTCCCCTCCACTAGTGCTCCCCTCCACTAGTGCTCCCCTCCACTAGTGCTCCCCTCCACTAGGGCTCCCTCCACTAGTGCTCCTTAACTAATCATGACTAAGGCTCCCCTCCTCTAGTGCTCCCCTCCACTAGTGCTCCCCTCCACTAGTGCTCCCCTCCACTAGTGCTCCCCTCCACTAGGGCTCCCCTCCACTAGGAATCCACTCCACTAGTGCTCCCCTCCACTAGGGCTCCCTCCACTAGCTCCTTAACTAATCATGACTAAGGCTCCCTCCTCTAGTGCTCCCCTCCACTATGGCTCCCTCCACTAGTGCTCCCCTCCACTAGGGCTCCCCTCCACTAGGGCTCCCCTCCACTAGTGCTCCCCTCCACTAGTGCTCCCCTCCACTAGTGCTCCCCTCCACTAGGGCTCCCCTCCACTAGGGCTCCCCTCCACACTCCCTCCACTAGTGCTCCCCTCCACTAGGGCTCCCCTCCACTAGTGCTCCCCTCCACTAGGGCTCCCCTCCACTAGGGCTCCCCTCCACTAGTGCTCCCCTCCTCTAGTGCTCCCCTCCACTAGTGCTCCCCTCCACTAGGGCTCCCCTCCACTAGTGCTCCCCTCCACTAGGGCTCCCCTCCACTAGTGCTCCCCTCCACTAGTGCTCCCCTCCACTAGTGCTCCCCTCCACTAGTGCTCCCCTCCACTAGTGCTCCCCTCCACTAGGGCTCCCCTCCACTAGTGCTCCCCTCCACTAGTGCTCCCCTCCACTAGGGCTCCCCTCCACTAGTGCTCCCCTCCACTAGTGCTCCCCTCCACTAGGGCTCCACTAGGAATCCCCTCCACTAGTGCTCCTCCACTAGTGCTCCCCTCCACTAGGGCTCCCCTCCACTAGTGCTCCCCTCCACTAGTGCTCCCCTCCACTAGTGCTCCCCTCCACTAGGGCTCCCCTCCACTAGGGCTCCACTAGGAATCCACTCCACTAGTGCTCCCCTCCTCTAGTGCTCCCCTCCACTAGTGCTCCCCTCCACCAGGGCTCCCCTCCTCTAGTGCTCCCCTCCACTAGTGCTCCACTAGTGCTCCCCTCCACTAGTGCTCCCCTCCACTTGGGCTCCCCTCCACTAGGGATCCCCTCCACTAGGGCTCCCCTCCACTAGTGCTCCCCTCCACTAGGGCTCCCCTCCACTAGTGCTCCTTAACTAATCATGACTAAGGCTCCCCTCCTCTAGTGCTCCCCTCCACCAGGGCTCCCCTCCACTAGTGCTCCCTCCACTAGGCTCCCCTCCACTAGTGCTCCCCTCCACTATGGCTCCCCTCCACTAGTGCTCCCCTCCACTATGGCTCCCCTCCACTATGGCTCCCCTCCACTAGTGCTCCCTCCACTATGGCTCCCCTCCTCTAGTGCTCCCTCCACCAGGGCTCCCCTCCACTCCATGGCTCCCCTCCACTATGGCTCCCTCCACTCCACTAGTGCTCCCCTCCACTATGGCTCCCCTCCACTAGTGCTCCCCTCCACTATGGCTCCTCCACTAGTGCTCCCTCCACTATGGCTCCCCTCCACTATGGCTCCCCTCCACTAGTGCTCCCCTCCACTAGGCTCCCCTCCACTATGGCTCCCCTCCACTAGGGCTCCCCCACTCCACTAGGAATCCACTCCACTAGTGCTCCCCTCCACTAAGGCTCCCTCCACTAGTGCTCCTTAACTAATCATGACTAAGGCTCCCCTCCTCTAGTGCTCCCCTCCACCAGGGCTCCCCTCCACTAGTGCTCCCCTCCACTATGGCTCCCTCCACTAGTGCTCCCCCACTCCACTATGGCTCCCCTCCACTAGTGCTCCCCTCCACTAGGGCTTCCCTCCACTAGTGCTCCCCTCCCACTAGTGCTCCATTTCTCTAGGGCTCCCTCCACTAGGGCTCCCCTCCACTAGTGCTCCCCTCCACTAGTGCTCCCCTCCCACTAGTGCTCCATTTCTCTAGGGCTCCCCTCCTCTAGTGCTCCCCTCCACTAGTGCTCCCCTCCACCAGGGCTCCCCTCCACTAGTGCTCCCTCCCACTAGTGCTCCATTTCTCTAGGGCTCCCCTCCTCTAGGGCTCCCCTCCACTAGTGCTCCCCTCCACTAGTGCTCCCCTCCTCTAGGGCTCCTCCTCTAGTGCTCCCCTCCACTAGTGCTCCCTCCACTAGTGCTCCCTCCACTAGTGCTCCCTCCTCTAGGGCTCCCTCCACTAGTGCTCCCCTCCACTAGTGCTCCCCTCCTCTAGGGCTCCCCTCCTCTAGTGCTCCCCTCCACTAGTGCTCCCCTCCACTAGTGCTCACCTCCACTAGTGCTCCCTCCACTATGGCTCCCTCCACTAGTGCTCCCTCCACTATGGCTCCCTCCACTATGGCTCCCCTCCACTAGGGCTCCCCTCCACTAGGAATCCACTCCACTAGTGCTCCCCTCCACTAGGGCTCCCTCCACTAGTGCTCCTTAACTAATCATGACTAAGGCTCCCCTCCTCTAGTGCTCCCCTCCACCAGGGCTCCCTCCACTAGTGCTCCCTCCACTATGGCTCCCCTCCACTAGTGCTCCCCTCCACTATGGCTCCTCCACTAGTGCTCCCCTCCACTAGGGCTCCCTCCACTAGTGCTCCCTCCCACTAGTGCTCCATTTCTCTAGGGCTCCCCTCCTCTAGGGCTCCCCTCCACTAGTGCTCCCCTCCACTAGTGCTCCCTCCCACTAGTGCTCCATTTCTCTAGGGCTCCCCTCCTCTAGTGCTCCCTCCACTAGTGCTCCCCTCCACCAGGGCTCCCCTCCACTAGTGCTCCCCCTCCCACTAGTGCTCCATTTCTCTAGGGCTCCCCTCCTCTAGGGCTCCCCTCCACTAGTGCTCCCTCCACTAGTGCTCCCTCCTCTAGGGCTCCCCTCCTCTAGTGCTCCCCTCCACTAGTGCTCCCCTCCACTAGTGCTCCCCTCCACTAGTGCTCCCCTCCTCTAGGGCTCCCTCCTCTAGTGCTCCCCTCCACTAGTGCTCCCTCCACTAGTGCTCACCTCCACTAGTGCTCCCTCCACTCCCTATGGCTCCCTCCACTAGTGCTCCCCTTCACTAGTGCTCCCTCCACTAGTGCTCCCCTCCACTAGGCTCCTCCCTAGGGCTCCCCTCCTCTAGTGCTCCCCTCCACTAGTGCTCCCCTCCACTAGGGCTCCCCCCTCTCCAGTGCTCCCCTCCACTAGTGCTCCCCTCCACTAGTGCTCCCCTCCACTAGTGCTCCCCTCCACTAGGGCTCCCCTCCACTAGTGCTCCCCTCCACTAGTGCTCCCCTCCACTAGTGCTCCCCTCCACTAGTGCTCCCCTCCTCTAGGGCTCCTCCTCTAGTGCTCCCTCCACTAGTGCTCCCCTCCACTAGTGCTCACCTCCACTAGTGCTCCCCTCCACTAGGGCTCCCCTCCACTAGTGCTCCCCTCCACTAGTGCTCCCCTCCACTAGTGCTCCCCTCCACTAGTGCTCCCCTCCACTAGTGCTCCCCTCCACTAGTGCTCCCTCCACTAGGGCTCCCTCCACTAGTGCTCCCCTCCACTAGTGCTCCCTCCACTAGTGCTCCCCTCCACTAGGGCTCCACTAGGAATCCCCTCCACTAGTGATCCCCTCCTCTAGTGCTCCCCTCCACTAGTGCTCCCCTCCACTAGTGCTCCCTCCACTAGTGCTCCCCTCCACTAGTGCTCCCCTCCTCTAGGGCTCCTCCACTAGTGCTCCCTCCACTAGTGCTCCCCTCCACTAGTTCTCCCCTCCACTAGGCTCCTCCTCTAGTGCTCCCCTCCACTAGTGCTCCTCCACTAGTGCTCCCCTCCACTAGGGCTCCCCTCCACTAGTGCTCCCTCCTCTAGGGCTCCCTCCACTAGTGCTCCCCTCCACTAGGGCTCCCTCCACTAGTGCTCCCTCCACTAGTGCTCCCCTCCACTAGTGCTCCCCTCCACTAGGGCTCCACTAGGAATCCACTCCACTAGTGCTCCCCTCCACTAGTGCTCCTCCACTAGGGCTCCCCTCCACTAGTGCTCCCCTCCTCTAGGGCTCCCTCCACTAGTGCTCCCCTCCACTAGTGCTCCCTCCACTAGTGCTCCCCTCCACTATGGCTCCCTCCACTAGTGCTCCTCCTCTAGTGCTCCCCTCCTCTAGGGCTCCCCTCCACTAGTGCTCCTCCACTAGGGCTCCACTAGGAATCCACTCCACTAGTGCTCCCCTCCACTAGTGCTCCCTCCACTAGTGCTCCCCTCCACTAGTTCTCCCCTCCACTAGTGCTCCCCTCCTCTAGGGCTCCCTCCTCTAGTGCTCCCCTCCTCTAGTGCTCCCCTCCACTAGTGCTCCCCTCCACTAGTGCTCCCCTCCACTAGTGCTCCCCTCCACTAGGGCTCCCTCCACTAGTGCTCCCCTCCTCTAGTGCTCCCCACTCCTCTAGTGCTCCCCTCCACTAGGGCTCCCTCCACTACTAGGGCTCCTCCACTAGGGCTCCCCTCCACTAGTGCTCCCCTCCACTAGTGCTCCCCTCCACTAGTGCTCCCCTCCACTAGGGCTCCCCTCCACTAGGGCTCCCCTCCACTAGTGCTCCCCTCCACTAGTGCTCCCCTCCACTAGGGCTCCCCTCCACTAGGGCTCCCCTCCACTAGGGCTCCCCTCCACTAGGGCTCCCCTCCACTAGGGCTCCTTAACTAATCATGACTAAGGCATTGTCACCAACTTACTGTTAGTTTTAAGCTTTTAGTCCTTTTGTTTCAGCATGTCCCCGAACTGCAATTCAACATATTTTTGGCCTAACTGAACGAACAACAGGGAAAATATGAAAGTTAATTCAAATAGAGTTTGAGGATGGCCTCGATCGTCGAGTAGGGATGATGCCGGAATGCCAGATGCCGAGATATAACAGGTATCCCTTGTCTTTGATGTTGGCAGCTAATTTGAAATATTGTCAGTAAAATGTAAATATAGTCAGTAAATCGTTACACATAAACTGGCTCGGTAGTTAGCAGACAGACAAAAATACTGGGCAGATACACTACAGTATATTTACAAATTCACCGTGGCTGATTGATAGTTTGAGGAGGAGTGACGCATCGTAAATGACCTGGTAAAACAGCAAAATGAGCTAAAAACGGAAACAATTTGCTAACTACTTTAATCATTGAATTATATCCAAATTCTTAGGCAGCTGCCAAGAAAAAAATGGCCCTGTATTTACTATAAAATGTAGTTTCCAAACAATAATAAGCAATAATTTAATTTAAACATCACAGATATAAATTCCCACTGGGCCCATGATGAAGTTAACTACATTACTTTAGTTGGCTGCTTTGAGCAAAACCTGTCTGTAAATATAACCTATTCTAGGAGCCTGGTGTGTGTGTGTGTGTGTGTGTGTGTGTGTGTGTGTGTGTGTGTGTGTGTGTGTGTGTGTGTGTGTGTGTGTGTGTGTGTGTGTGTGTGTGTGTGTGTGTGTGTGTGTGTGTGTGTGTGTGTGTGTGTGTGTGTGTGTGTGTGTGTGTGTGTGTGTGTGTGTGCGTGCAAAATGGTTCACAACAACAAGGGAGGGAGGTCTGTGTTGTTACAGCCTAGATCTGTCCCCAACCAAGGAGGGCCTACAGCCTAGATCTGTCCCAAACCAAGGAGGGCCTACAGCCTAGATCTGTCCCCAACCAAGGAGGGCCTACAGCCTAGATCTGTCCCCAACCAAGGAGGGCCTACAGCCTAGATCTGTCCCCAACCAAGGAGGGCCTACAGCCTAGATCTGTCCCCGACCAAGGAGGGCCTACAGCCTAGATCTGTCCCCAACCAAGGAGGACTGTCCCCAACCAAGGAGGGCCTACCTCTGTCCCCAACCAAGGAGGGCCTAGCCTAGATCTGTCCCCAACCAAGGAGGGCCTACAGCCTAGATCTGTCACCAACCAACCAAAGAGGGGGCCTACAGCCTAGATCTGTCACCAACCAATGAGGGCCTACAGCCTAGATCTGTCACCAACCAAGGAGGGCCTAGATCTGTCCCCAGCCTACAGCCTAGATCTGTCACCAGACTGTCCCCAAGGAGGGCCTACAGCCTAGATCTGTCCCCAACCAAGGAGGGCCTACAGCCTAGATCTGTCACCAACCAAGGAGGGCCTACAGCCGTGATCTGTCCCCAACCAAGGAGGGCCTACAGCCTAGATCTGTCCCCAACCAAGGAGGGCCTACAGCCTAGATCTGTCCCCAACCAAGGAGGGCCTACAGCCGTGATCTGTCCCCAACCAAGGAGGGCCTACAGCAGCACCTGGATCTTCTGCACAGATTCTGTCAGACCTGGGACAGTAAATCTCAGTAAGACCACACCCTGACAACAGGTCCATAGCGGACCAACACAATATGACAAGTGTTACACATTATTTCAAAAGAGAGAGAGAAGCATGAGAGAATAGCACACCGGGGCTACATTTGTAAACTATGCTTAGTTTAACCCTAACCTTGCCCCGAACTGCAACTCTTATGGGTTCAGAATATAATGATGTAATTACGTGTCGAAGGTCTCCAATGGGGGCTCTCTGAGTTTTGACTTCTCCACTTCTGTTGTTACCGGGTGTAACTCTCTGATTGTCCACACAATATCAGTGTCCTCTCTCTTAGTGGTCTGTTTCCTCGCCCTTGTTGTCTTCTGAGGACGGCTAATCAGCCATATAGGTGGTTCCAGCGTGGGAATGAAAACAGTGTAGACACACGATTCCTTGGAGAGAATAATCGGGTGGTCCTGCTTGAACTCACCCTCTTAGACACAGCTGCTCATCAGTAGCATAGATTGTTAAAAGTTTCCTTTTTTTTCTTCTTCAACCTCGTGTTGTGTTTTGGGTTTACAACTAATTGGACCTTGGCTGAAGCTTGTGGTCACTTAGTTATGATGTTAATTCTTAACTCACATGTTTTATACCCTTGGGTCAGAAATGGGAGTTTCCACCTTTAGGGCAAGTTCTCTGAGCGTACCGAGTTACGAGACTGGAGGTCTGGATTTTACTCAGATCCAATTTAGACAACTAACTTCACATTTTACCTTTACAAAAATATTCTCTTTGATCTGGACATTTTCCACGCAACGTACAGATTGCAAACAGCAGGTACATAATAATGAAAACTCTTCAAGTTGGAACGTTTTCGTTATAATGTTGTCAATTAACTTTCAATAACATAACAAAACCGAAATTCATTTTCATATTCCATCTTATCGTCATTACTCCATTTTGGCCGATTAAACCTATTGTCCCAACGTCCATTTATTGCATGGTACTGTTCTGAGGTAGGTTCTCCATCGGCCCATCATATATTCCATTCCTCCACAGTGAGAGGACAAAGGGACTTTGTCTGCTGCCTTAAGATTTACAACGGGTGAGAGGTGTCAGAACCCCCCGGCTGCCATACCTCTCAAAACTATCCCCCTCTGGTGGGGTGAGAGATATAATCTGTAGGAGTGTGGTGTGTGCAATGACACCACCCTCACACTTTTGAGCCTGAGCTTAACTTTAGTCTTTATTCAGTTTTGGATTAATCTCCATTTGCTCTTTGTAAGAGCTGAAGTGATGCTTATTCCTGGCAGTCCCTGAAGTGATGCTTATTCCTGGCAGTCCCTGAAGTGATGCTTATTCCTGGCAGTCCCTGAAGTGATGCTTGTTCCTGGCAGTCCCTGAAGTGATGCTTATTCCTGGCAGTCCCTGAAGTGATGCTTATTCCTGGCAGTCCCTGAAGTGATGCTTATTCCTGGCAGTCCCTGAAGTGATGCTTATTCCTGGCAGTCCCTGAAGTGATGCTTATTCCTGGCAGTCCCTGAAGTGATGCTTATTCCTGGCAGTCCCTGAAGTGATGCTTATTCCTGGCAGTCCCTGAAGTGATGCTTATTCCTGGCAGTCCCTGAAGTGATGCTTATTCCTGGCAGTCTCTGAAGTGATGCTTATTCCTGGCAGTCCCTGAAGTGATGCTTATTCCTGGCAGTCCCTGAAGTGATGCTTATTCCTGGCAGTCCCTGAAGTGATGCTTATTCCTGGCAGTCCCTGAAGTGATGCTTATTCCTGGCAGTCCCTGAAGTGATGCTTATTCCTGGCAGTCCCTGAAGTGATGCTTATTCCTGGCAGTCCCTGAAGTGATGCTTATTCCTGGCAGTCTCTGAAGTGATGCTTATTCCTGGCAGTCTCTGAAGTGATGCTTATTCCTGGCAGTCTCTGAAGTGATGCTTATTCCTGGCAGTCCCTGAAGTGATGCTTATTCCTGGCAGTCCCTGAAGTGATGCTTATTCCTGGCAGTCTCTGAAGTGATGCTTATTCCTGGCAGTCCCTGAAGTGATGCTTATTCCTGGCAGTCTTTGAAGTGATGCTTATTCCTGGCAGTCTCTGAAGTGATGCTTATTCCTGGCAGTCCCTGAAGTGATGCTTATTCCTGGCAGTCTCTGAAGTGATGCTTATTCCTGGCAGTCTCTGAAGTGATGCTTATTCCTGGCAGTCTCTGAAGTGATGCTTATTCCTGGCAGTCCCTGAAGTGATGCTTATTCCTGGCAGTCCCTGAAGTGATGCTTATTCCTGGCAGTCCCTGAAGTGATGCTTATTCCTGGCAGTCCCTGAAGTGATGCTTATTCCTGGCAGTCCCTGAAGTGATGCTTATTCCTGGCAGTCCCTGAAGTGCATCATGTTGCCTTCGCAGATATTCCTCTGCAGCTGGTTTCACAACAAAAGGTAACCTTGACCACCGGTATCTACCACTGGGGGTAATGTGGTGAGGTAACTACTATCTTCATCCAAACCTTTTTTTTTCACCCATAACCATAGCAGATTTTTGCTTTTGCCTTCATTTATTTCCGTCTCTTTACTTGTAGAATGTTGACGGTTATTTAGAAACCATAAAACAAATTGTATTGTTAAGACGCTCAAATCTTACATAATATCTACACTCACCATCAAAATAAATATAATAAACTTTATTTCTCATGCTGGCCCTGACCAAACCAGTAAGTTATCCTTCACTATATAGCTGCATTTCTCCACATGGTCAGACATCCTTACAAAATGCCTTGCAAAAGGTCTAAAATTTACACCAAATTGGACCTACTGTCCAAACAATTATCTAGGCTAAGTAATATAATAAATATTTATGCATCTACTGATCTACTAACTAGCTAAAGTGTTGTCAGTACTGCTGAGCATTAACCAACAGGTCAGTTATTTTTACTAATTGACAAACTTTGGTTCAATGATTTTAATTCCATTTTTATTTTTGTTCTTAATGTGGATCTTGATGTTCAATTTCTGTAGATATAAATCAAATCAAACCTGAACTGTGCAATGTAGTAGGGAGTTGTAGTTTCAAACAGGCCAATACACTACATAGTGTAGCGCAGAAAACATGGTAATTAACTACAATGACCATAATCCATTGCGCACCCACTAAACTTTGTCCAGTCTGTGTGGAGCAGACGTTGAGAGAAGAAAACTGTCAATCAAGAGGGATAGAAAGCAGTTGCTTCCCGAGGTATCTCTACCTGAAAATACATGATCTAAGTGATTGATAGTTGGAATTCAGCAGTCATAAACATATGCCTTAGTTACTTTGAAAAACTGCTAAAGTAGTGATTTTGAAAGACAGCATAGGCAGCATCACGTAGACATGAGGACTTGGAATTAAATAATAAAGTCAACAAATAAAACAAACATTTTATTAGTAAGTAGTAATAGTAATATAATGTGAATAAATTATGGTTAATAAGTGATAAGTAGTAATGGGCAGTCATGAGATTTTTATGAATTGAATGAATTTTTCCAACAATTGTTTACAGACAATATTTCACTTATAATTCACAGTATCACAATTCTAGTGTGTCAGAAGTTTACATACACTAAGTTGACTGTGACGTCACGGCATTAGAAGATTCTGACAGGCTTAATGACATCATTTGAGTTCATTGGAGGTGTATTTCAAGGCCGACCTTCAAACTCAGTGCCTCTTTGCTTGACATCATGGGAAAATCAAAAGAAATCGGCCAATACTTCAGAACATTTTTTTGTAGACCTCCACAAGTCTGGTTCATCCTTGGGAGAAATTTCCAAATGCTTCAAGGTACCAAGTTCATCTGTACAAACAATAGTATGCAAGTATAAACACCATGGGACCACGCAGCCGTCACACGGCTCAGGAAGGAGGCGTGTTCTGTCTCCTAGAGATGAACGTACTTCGGTGCAAAAAGTGCAAATAAATCCCAGAACAACAGCAAAGGACCTTGTGAAGATGCTGGAGGAAACAGGTACAAATGTATCTATATCCACAGTAAAACAAGTCCTATATCGACAAAACCTGAAAGGCCGCTCAGCAAGGAAGATGCCACTGCTCCAAAACCGGCATAAAAAATCCAGACTACGGTTTGCAACTGATCATACTTTTTGGAGAAATGTCCTCTGGTCTGATGAAACATAAATAGAACTGTTTGGCCATAATCACCATCGTTATGTTTGGAGGAAAAAGGGGGAGGCTTGCTAGCTGAAGAACACCATCCCAACCGTGAAGCAGGGGGTGGCAGCATCATGTTGTGGAGGTGCTTTGCTGCAGGAGGGACTGCTGCACTTCACCAAATAGATGGCTTCATGAGGAAGGGAAATTTTGTAGATATATTGAAGTAACATCTCAAGACATCCGTCAGTAAGTTATAACGCTTCATTTATAACGGCAACTTTGTAACGCCTGTCGTCAGAAGGAGTGGACCAAAGCGCAGCGTGGTAAATGTTCATGATTTTATTGATCAAAGAAACACTCGAACAAAGTAACAAAAACAAACAGTTCTGTCAGATAAACAGATACTAAACAGAAAATATCTACCCACAAACACGGGTGGGAAAAAGGGCTACCTAAGTATGATTCCCAATCAGAGACAATAGACAGACAGCTGCCTCTGATTGGGAACCACCCACGGCCAAAAACAAAACAAAGAAATAGGAAACATAGAATGCCCACCCTAATCACACCCTAACCAAATAGAGAAATAAAACGTCTCTCAGGGCGTGACAAACTTACACTGCCTTAAATGCAAAGGACAGAAAATAAATCACTTTATATCACATGATTTTGGACAAATCTGTCAAGACACCAACCATGTTAAAGGGTTGAACAGGTTTTAAATCAACTCGTGAATTTGAATGAATATAACTAATAATAAATAAATAAATAAATAAATAAATACTAATAATATATGTCCCCCCATTTTTTATATTAATATAATGACACGAAGAAAAGAAAGCCTGATTATTATCCATAATTTGTCAACATCTGTAACAAGTTGTAGGAAATCCTCACAGGTACCTTAGTTTATAGAAAAACACTGTAGAATAATTAGTATTTGTATAAAAGTGATATGTCAACATTCACCGGTAATAACTCGGTAGATTTATCCATTTAGAGTTGATCAGAAGTATGTCGTCCAGACAGACTCTTTGACAGACGGCCATTCATGAAATATAGAGTTTAAAAAAATAAAATATTTATTTATTTATTTGCTGGTCAGGAAAAAACAACTCCTGGCTACACTTATAATGTTATTCGCACAATGTCTACGTCCCAAATTAACTCTATTCCCTATATGGTGCACAACATTTACTCCAGATGTGGTCCCTGGTCAAATGTAGTGCACTAAATAGGGAATCGGGTGCCTTTTGGGACGTACCTGTTTTCCCTCAGTGAGAGAGGTCAAATCAAGGAGATGTCTAAATCAAATCAAATCAATTTGTATTTGTCACATGGGCCGAATACAACAGGTATTTTACTTACAAGCCCCTTAACTGACAAAGCAGTTCAAATCAAATCAAATCAAATGTTATTGGTCACACGTACACATGGTTAGCAGAGATGAGAGTGTAGCGAAATGCTTGTGCTTCCACAAGTCTACAAGTCTACAAAAATCAACTCTCTCACAGCCAGACCCTGCAGTGTGACCAGAAGTGTGTCAGTCAGCCAGACAGACTCCTTCTCTGACCTTGAGAGACGCCACTGTGCAGAAAGATCCTTGATGGGCATTCCTTCCACCACATTAATTATGGGAGGTGTTAGTTAGTTGAGGTAATGTGCTGCACGCAAGGTAATGGGAGGGAGGGGCGGAGGAGGGGGTGGCTTATACACACACACACACACACACACACACACACACACACACACACACACACACACACACACACACACACACACACACACACACACACACACACACACACACACACACACACACACACACACACACACACACACAGTTGACACACACACACACAGTCCACACACACAGTCGACACACACACACAGTCTACACTCTACACAAACACCCGGACACACACACACAAACAGGGTATGTGGAGGCTGGGGGCATACTGCAAAATTAATGTCCACATCTGGTCCCCCTCTCATCTCATCTTTCTCCACAGGGCCAGGTCTGTAAGCTCTCGAGCCAGCCAACCAGTCACTCACTCAGTCAGCCTGTCAGCCAGCCAGCCAGTCAGTCAGTCAGCCTGTCTAGTGCTGAACAAACATCTGATTCAGATCATCTATCATGGCTGACTCTGCACCGTTTAGTTTCAATGTCATCTCAGCTTGTGCTGGGGTCTGTACAGGTCTGTAGTTAACACACACTCATCCAAACAGGACACCTGTTCAAACGGGATACAGAGGAATGGACAGAGAGGCAGGGTTCAATATCATTGGTCGACAACAGGAATGTTTACAGCCATAAGGAGAAATAACCAAGAGATGCGTTGGAGGATGTGGAAGTCATTACACATAAAGTCCTAAAAAAAAAGATATATATTTTGTTGTATATTTCGGATGCACATATTTCTGACAGTAAACACACAGACAGTTGAAGGCCAATACTGGCTCCATTTCTGACACCATGACAACCTCGTGATAATGAAAAGTAAATATAACCTCGCAGTTAGCTAATTCAAATCCGTTGTTTATATTTCCCTCAGGCTGAAACAACACTCAAATTAAACAGTCATATTATATTACATTATAAATACTTACTATAGAATTCTGAAGTAAACTGTACTATACATTAGATAATAATAATAATAATAATAATAATAATAATAATAGAATACTATGTAACACTGTATTTGGATAGTACATCTGTAGATATTCTACAGACTATGAGTAACATTTCAACTATCTAACCTTAGCCCTTATCCTTACCCTTACCCTTACCCTAACCTTAATTATCCTAAACTTAACCCTTACCCTTACCCTTATCCTTACCTTAATTATCCTAAACTTAACCCTTACCCTTACCCTTACCCTTACCTTAATTATCCTAAACTTAACCCTTACCCTTACCCTTACCTTAATTATCCTAAACTTAACCCTTACCCTTACCCTTATCCTTACCTTAATTATCCTAAACTTAACCCTTACCCTTACCCTTATCCTTACCTTAATTATCCTAAACTTAACCCTTACCCTTACCCTTACCCTTACCTTAATTATCCTAAACTTAACCCTTACCCTTACCCTTACCCTTACCTTAATTATCCTAAACTTAACCCTTACCCTTACCCTTACCTTAATTATCCTAAACTTAACCCTTACCCTTACCCTTACCCTTACCTTAATTATCCTAAACTTAACCCTTACCCTTACCCTTACCCTTACCTTAATTATCCTAAACTTAACCCTTACCCTTACCCTTACCCTTACCTTAATTATCCTAAACTTAACCCTTACCCTTACCCTTACCCTTACCTTAATTATCCTAAACTTAACCCTTACCCTTACCCTTACCCTTACCTTAATTATCCTAAACTTAACCCTTACCCTTACCCTTACCCTTACCTTAATTATCCTAAACTTAACCCTTACCCTTACCCTAACCTTAACCCTTATCCTAAACTTAACCCTTACCCTTACCCTTACCTTAATTATCCTAAACTTAACCCTTACCCTTACCCTAACCTTAACCCTTATCCTAAACTTAACCCTTACCCTTACCCTTACCCTTACCTTAACCCTTATCCTAAACTTAACCCTTACCCTTACCCTTACCCTTACCTTAACCCTTATCCTAAACTTAACCCTTACCCTAACCTTAACCCTTATCCTAAACTTAACCCTTACCCTTACCCTTACCTTAACCTTTATCATAAACTTAACCCTTACCCTAACCTTAACCCTTATCCTAAACTTAACCCTTACCCTTACCCTAACCTTAACCATTATCCTAAACTTAACCCTTACCCTTACCTTAACCCTTATCCTAAACTTAACCCTTACCCTTACCTTAACCCTTATCCTAAACTTAACCCTTACCCTTACCTTAACCCTTATCCTAAACTTAACCCTTACCCTTACCTTAACCCTTATCCTAAACTTAACCCTTACCCTAACCCTTACCTTAACCCTTATTTTGTATTTAATTTTATTTCACCTTTATTTAACCAGGTAAGCTAGTTGAGAACAAGTTCTCATTTGCAACTGCGACCTGGCCAAGATAAAGCATAGCAGTGTGAACAGACAACACAGAGTTACACATGGAGTAAACAATTAACAAGTCAATAACACAGTAGAAAAAAAGGGGTAGTCTATATACAATGTGTGCAAAAGGCATGAGGAGGTAGGCGAATAATTACAATTTTGCAGATTAACACTGGAGTGATAAATGATCAGATGGTCATGTACAGGTAGAGATATTGGTGTGCAAAAGAGCAGAAAAGTAAATAAATAAAAACAGTATAAAAACAGTATGGGAATGAGGTAGGTGAAAATGGGTGGGCTATTTACCAATAGACTATGTACAGCTGCAGCGATCGGTTAGCTGCTCAGATAGCTGATGTTTGAAGTTGGTGAGGGAGATAAAAGTCTCCAACTTCAGCGATTTTTGCAGTTCATTCCAGTCACAGGCAGCAGAGTACTGGAATGAAAGGCGGCCAAATGAGGTGTTGGCTTTAGGGATGATCAGTGAGATACACCTGCTGGAACTCGTCCTACGGATGGGTGTTGCCATCGTGACCAGTGAACTGAGATAAGGCGGAGCTTTACCTAGCATGGACTTGTAGATGACCTGGAGCCAGTGGGTCTGGCGACGAATATGTAGCGAGGGCCAGCCGACTAGAGCATACAAGTTGCAGTGGTGGGTGGTATAAGGTGCTTTAGTGACAAAACGGATGGACTGTGATAGACTGCATCCAGTTTGCTGAGTAGAGTGTTGGAAGCCATTTTGTAGATGACATCGCCGAAGTCGAGGATCGGTAGGATAGTCAGTTTTACTAGGGTAAGCTTGGCGGCGTGAGTGAAGGAGGCTTTGTTGCGGAATAGAAAGCCGACTCTTGATTTGATTTTCGATTGGAGATGTTTGATATGAGTCTGGAAGGAGAGTTTGCAGTCTAGCCAGACACCTAGGTACTTATAGATGTCCACATATTCAAGGTCGGAACCATCCAGGGTGGTGATGCTAGTCGGGCATGCGGGTGCAGGCAGCGATCGGTTGAAAAGCATGCATTTGGGTTTACTAGCGTTTAAGAGCAGTTGGAGGCCACGGAAGGAGTGCTGTATGGCATTGAAGCTCGTTTGGAGGTTAGATAGCACAGTGTCCAATGACGGGCCGAAAGTATATAGAATGGTGTCGTCTGCGTAGAGGTGGATCAGGGAATCGCCCGCAGCAAGAGCAACATCATTGATATATACAGAGAAAAGAGTTGGCCCGAGAATTGAACCCTGTGGCACCCCCATAGAGACTGCCAGAGGACCGGACAGCATGCCCTCCGATTTGACACACTGAACTCTGTCTGCAAAGTAATTGGTGAACCAGGCAAGGCAGTCATCCGAAAAACCGAGGCTACTGAGTCTGCCGATAAGAATATGGTGATTGACAGAGTCGAAAGCCTTGGCAAGGTCGATGAAGACGGCTGCACAGTACTGTCTTTTATCGATGGCGGTTATGATATCGTTTAGTACCTTAAGTGTGGCTGAGGTGCACCCGTGACCGGCTCGGAAACCAGATTGCACAGCGGAGAAGGTACGGTGGGATTCGAGATGGTCAGTGACCTGTTTGTTGACTTGGCTTTTGAAGACCTTAGATAGGCAGGGCAGGCTGGATATAGGTCTATAACAGTTTGGGTCCAGGGTGTCTCCCCCTTTGAAGAGGGGGATGACTGCGGCAGCTTTCCAATCCTTGGGGATCTCAGACGATATGAAAGAGGTTGAACAGGCTGGTAATAGGGGTTGCGACAATGGCGGCGGATAGTTTCAGAAATAGAGGGTCCAGATTGTCAAGCCCAGCTAATTTGTACGGGTCCAGGTTTTGCAGCTCTTTCAGAACATCTGCTATCTGGATTTGGGTAAAGGAGAACCTGGAGAGGCTTGGGCAAGGAGCTGCGGGGGGGGCGGAGCTGTTGGCCGAGGTTGGAGTAGCCAGGCGGAAGGCATGGCCAGCCGTTGAGAAATGCTTATTGAAGTTTTCGATAATCATGGATTTATCGGTGGAGACAGTGTTACCTAGCCTCAGTGCAGTGGGCAGCTGGGAGGAGGTGCTCTTGTTCTCCATGGACTTCACAGTGTCCCAGAACTTTTTGGAGTTGGAGCTACAGGATTCAAACTTCTGCCTGAAGAAGCTGGCCTTAGCTTTCCTGACTGACTGCGTGTATTGGTTCCTGACTTCCCTGAACAGTTGCATATCACGGGGACTATTCGATGCTATTGCAGTCCGCCACAGGATGTTTTTGTGCTGGTCGAGGGCAGTCAGGTCTGGAGTGAACCAAGGGCTGTATCTGTTCTTGGTTCTGCATTTTTTGAACGGAGCATGCTTATCTAAAATGGTGAGGAAGTTACTTTTAAAGAATGACCAGGCATCCTCAACTGACGGGATGAGGTCAATGTCCTTCCAGGATACCCGGGCCAGGTCGATTAGAAAGGCCTGCTCACAGAAGTGTTTCAGGGAGCGTTTGACAGTGATGAGGGTGGTCGTTTGACTGCGGCTCCGTGGCGGATACAGGCAATGAGGCAGTGATCGCTGAGATCCTGGTTGAAGACAGCGGAGGTGTATTTGGAGGGCCAGTTGGTCAGGATGACGTCTATGAGGGTGCCCTTGTTTACAGAGTTAGGGTTGTACCTGGTGGGTTCCTTGATGATTTGAGTGAGATTGAGGGCATCTAGCTTAGATTGTAGGACTGCCGGGGTGTTAAGCATATCCCAGTTTAGGTCACCTAACAGAACAAACTCTGAAGCTAGATGGGGGGCGCTCAATTCACAAATGGTGTCCAGGGCACAGCTGGGAGCTGAGGGTGGTCGGTAGCAGGCGGCAACAGTGAGAGACTTATTTCTGGAGAGAGTAATTTTCAAAATTAGTAGTTCGAACTGTTTGGGTATGGACCTGGAAAGTATGACATTACTTTGCAGGCTATCTCTGCAGTAGACTGCAACTCCTCCCCCTTTGGCAGTTCTATCTTGACGGAAGATGTTATAGTTGGGTATGGAAATCTCTGAATTTTTGGTGGCCTTCCTGAGCCAGGATTCAGACACGGCAAGGACAGCAGGGTTAGCAGAATGTGCTAAAGCAGTGAGTAAAACAAACTTAGGGAGGAGGCTTCTGATGTTGACATGCATGAAACTAAGGCTTTTTCGATCACAGAAGTCAACAAATGAGGGTGCCTGGGGACATGCAGGGCCTGGGTTTACCTCCACATCACCCGCGGAGCAGAGAAGGAGTAGTATGAGGGTGCGGCTAAAGGCTATCAAAACTAGTCGCCTAGAGCGTTGGGGGCAGAGAATAAGAGCAGCAGGTTTCTGGGCATGGTAGAATATATTCAGGGCATAATGCGCAGACAGGGGTATGGTGGGGTGCAGGTACAGCGGAGGTAAGCCCAGGCACTGGGTGATGATGAGAGAGGTTGTATCTCTGGATGTGCTGGTTGTAATGGGTGAGGTCACCGCATGTGTGGGAGGTGGGACAAAGGAGGTAACAGGGGTATGAAGAGTGGAACTACCGGGCTCCATTGTGAACTAAAACAATGATAACTAACCTGAACAACAGTATACAAGGCATATTGACATTTGAGAGAGACATACAGCGAGGCATACAGTAATCACAGGTGTTGAATTGGGAAAGCTAGCTAAAACAGTAGGCGAGGCTAATCAGCTAGCACAACAAACAGCAGGTAAAATGGCGTTGACTAGGCAACGGGGCCGACAGATAAAACAAACAAGCAGAATGGAGTACTGTGATTAATGGACAGTCCAGCGTGCGTCAGCTATGTAGCCAAGAGATCAGTGTCCAGGAGGCAGCGGTGGATGGGCAGGGAAGCTGGACTGGCGAGTGTTATACAGGTTAAAAAAACTAACAATGACTAAATAGCTTGTAGCTAGTTAGCTAGTTAGCGTCTGGAGGTTCTTGAGTGTGTTCTAAGAAATTGAAAATAATAGCGATTCCGTATCACATTGCGTGAGGCAGGTTTCCGGAAGGTATAAACAAATTAAAAATCAAAAAGAGATAGAAAGTAAATGGGTCCAGAGAGTGTTTGGGACGCGGTGATTCAGACGGTTAGCAGGCCTGTGCTAACAAGCTAACAGTTTGTGGGCCCAGGCTAGACAAGGTAGCAGTTAGCGGACCGGAGCTAGACAAGCTAGCAGGCCGAATTAGCAAGCAGGGAGATAGCGAGGGCTAGAGAGTTAGCCTTTGGGGGACGTCGCGATGGGGTGAGTCTGTTTATTCCTCTTCATGCGGTGACATCGACAGACCGGTCGTGGGCCCGGATATTGTAGCCCAGGAGTATGCTACAGGTGCTCTGGCTGGGCTAGCTTCAGGCTAAGTGGGTGGAAACGCTAGCCAGGGGTAATCATCCGGGGTTGCAGTTTAGCTAGATAGCTAGTTGTGAAGATCCAGCTGAAAAATGTTCCGTTTGCGGTGGGAATCCGGGGATGAAAAATAAATAGGTACGTTGTGCTCTGGTTAGAGTCGCGTTGTTCGAACTGGCGAGAGCTTTCCGGGCTAAAGGTTAGCTGATGACCGGTTAGCTGAAGACCGCTAGCATAGCTGGTGGTTAGCTGGCTAGCTTCAGTTGAGGGGTTCCGGTTCCGAAGTAAATATAAATACTTTAGGAAAAATAGCTACATTGGGTGAGGCGGGTTGCAGGAGAGTATTTGGAAGCTTAGGTTTAGCAAAATGTTTTTAAAGAGGTATGCCAAGAAAAATATGTTAAAAAAAACTAAAAAGAAGCGATATATACAGGGACGGGACGACAGGAATACTTACTGCTACGCCATCTTATCCTAAACTTAACTCTTACCCTAACCCTTACCTTAACCCTTATGCTAAACTTAACTCTTACCCTAACCCTTACCTTAACCCTTATCCTAAACTTAACTCTTACCCTAACCCTTACCTTAACCCTTATCCTAAACTTAACTCTTACCCTAACCCTAACCCTTACCTTAACCCTTATCCTAAACTTAACCCTTATCCTAAACTTAACCCTTACCCTAACCCTTGCCTTAACCCTTATCCTAAACTTAACTCTTATCTTAACCTTAACCCTTACCCTAACCTTAACCCTTACCCTAACCTTAACCCTTACCCTAACCTTAACCCTTACCCTAACCTTAACCCTTACCCGAACCTTAACCCTTACCCTAACCTTAACCCTTACCCTAACCTTAACCCTTACCCTAACCTTAACCCTTACCCTAACCTTTGAACCTAACCCTAACTGTAACCGTAGCAAGCAGTTGCTTATCGACAGATCTGGACTATCCAAATAAAGTTTGACCGAATACTTTTAGTATTTCTCCAGTAGGTTTCCTCAAGGGGAAAGCCTCCACTTCTAGGTCACAGATAATAAAACAAAATCACTACAGTAAATACTACAGTATATTACAGTCTGCAAAAAATACTACAGTAAGTACTACAGTATACTAAAATCTCCACGAGGAAACCTACTGGAGGAAGGATATACTGTTGCTCGCGGACCAGTCCCAAATCCCCATCCATTCGCACGAAGAAAAGACGGAGAGACACGGGTGCAGATCTGGGTGCTTTGTGAGCATTGAGGAGTTTGACCAATTGAGGAGTTTAACCCATTGAGGAGTTTGACCCATTGAGGAGATTGACCCATTGAGGAGATTGACCCATTGAGGAGATTGACCCATTGAGGAGATTGACCCATTGAGGAGATTGACCCATTGAGGAGATTGACCCATTGAGGAGATTGACCCATTGAGGAGATTGACCCATTGAGGAGATTGACCCATTGAGGAGATTGACCCATTGAGGAGTTTGACCCATTGAGGAGTTTGACCCATTGAGGAGATTGACCCATTGAGGAGATTGACCCATTGAGGAGATTGACCCATTGAGGAGATTGACCCATTGAGGAGTTTAACCCATTGAGGAGATTGACCCATTGAGGAGATTGACCCATTGAGGAGATTGACCCATTGAGGAGATTGACCCATTGAGGAGATTGACCCATTGAGGAGATTGACCCATTGAGGAGATTGACCCATTGAGGAGTTTGACCCATTGAGGAGATTGACCCATTGAGGAGATTGACCCATTGAGGAGATTGACCCATTGAGGAGATTGACCCATTGAGGAGTTTGACCCATTGAGGAGATTGACCAATTGAGGAGATTGACCAATTGAGGAGTTTAACCCATTGAGGAGATTGACCAATTGAGGAGTTTAACCCATTGAGGAGATTGACCCATTGAGGAGTTTGACCCATTGAGGAGATTGACCCATTGAGGAGATTGACCCATTGAGGAGATTGACCCATTGAGGAGATTGACCCATTGAGGAGATTGACCCATTGAGGAGATTGACCCATTGAGGAGTTTAACCCATTGAGGAGATTGACCCATTGAGGAGTTTGACCCATTGAGGAGATTGACCCATTGAGGAGATTGACCCATTGAGGAGATTGACCCATTGAGGAGTTTGACCCATTGAGGAGATTGACCCATTGAGGAGATTGACCCATTGAGGAGATTGACCCATTGAGGAGTTTGACCCATTGAGGAGATTGACCCATTGAGGAGTTTGACCCATTGAGGAGATTGACCCATTGAGGAGATTGACCCATTGAGGAGATTGACCCATTGAGGAGATTGACCCATTGAGGAGATTGACCCATTGAGGAGATTGACCCATTGAGGAGTTTAACCCATTAAGTAGTTTGACCCCACATCAACCACCGGCTTCATCAATACGTACATTGATGACGTCATCCCCACTTCAGTTTATTTAGTAAATATTTTGTTAACTCTTATTTTTCTTTAAACTGCTTTTGTTGGTTTAAGGATTTATAATTAAGAATTTCACTGTGAGGTCGACCTACACCTGTTGTATTCAGCATTTCACTGTAAGGTCTACTACACCTGTTGTATTCAGCATTTCACTGTAAGGTCTACTACACCTGTTGTATTCAGCATTTCACTGTGAGGTCTACCTACACCTGTTGTATTCAGCATTTCACCGTGAGATCTACTACACCTGTTGTATTCAGCATTTCACTGTGAGGTCTACTACACCTGTTGTATTCAGCATTTCACTGTAAGGTCTACCTACACCTGTTGTATTCAGCATTTCACTGTAAGGTCTACTACACCTGTTGTATTCAGCATTTCACTGTTAGGTCTACTACACCTGTTGTATTCAGCATTTCACTGTAAGGTCTACTACACCTGTTGTATTCAGCATTTCACTGTAAGGTCTACTACACCTGTTGTATTCAGCATTTCACTGTAAGGTCTACTACACCTGTTGTATTCAGCATTTCACTGTAAGGTCTACTACACCTGTTGTATTCAGCATTTCACTGTAAGGTCTACTACACCTGTTGTATTCAGCATTTCACTGTAAGGTCTACTACACCTGTTGTATTCAACATTTCACTGTAAGGTCTACTACCCCTGTTGTATTCAGCATTTCACTGTAAGGTCTACTACACCTGTTGTATTCAGCATTTCACTGTAAGGTCTACTACACCTGTTGTATACAGTATTTCACTGTAAGGTCTACTACCTACACCTGTTGTATACAGCATTTCACTGTAACGTCTACTACACCTGTTGTATTCAGCATTTCACTGTAAGGTCTACTACCTACACCTGTTGTATTCAGCATTTCACTGTGAGGTCTACTACACCTGTTGTATTCAGCATTTCACTGTGAGGTCGACCTACACCTGTTGTATTCATCATTTCACTGTAAGGTCTACTACACCTGTTGTATTCAGCATTTCACTGTAAGGTCTACTACACCTGTTGTATTCAGCATTTCACTGTAAGGTCTACTACACCTGTTGTATTCAGCATTTCACTGTAAGGTCTACTACACCTGTTGTATTCAGCATTTCACTGTAAGGTCTACTACCCCTGTTGTATTCAGCATTTCACTGTAAGGTCTACTACACCTGTTGTATTCAGCATTTCACTGTGAGGTCTACCTACACCTGTTGTATTCAGCATTTCACTGTAAGGTCTACTACACCTGTTGTATTCAGCATTTTACTGTAAGGTCTAACTACACCTGTTGTATTCAGCATTTTACTGTAAGGTCTACTACACCTGTTGTATTCAGCATTTCACTGTAAGGTCTACTACACCTGTTGTATCCAGCATTTTACTGTAAGGTCTAACTACACCTGTTGTATTCAGCATTTCACTGTAAGGTCTACTACACCTGTTGTATTCAGCATTTCACTGTAAGGTCTAACTACACCTGTTGTATTCAGCATTTCACTGTAAGGTCTAACTACACCTGTTGTATTCAGCATTTCACTGACCACATTTACTATAGTTAAAACGTGTAGTGTTTTGTGGGCTGTAGTGTTTTTGCGGACATTACTGTAGTATTTAATACATTGTTGTTTGGTGGATAATGTTGTAGTATTTACTTTAGTATTCTACGGTATATAACAACATTACATATGTATTGTATTCTATAGTCACGAGTTGACTACTCTCTCAATGCATAGACACACACACCCTGCAGGAATCTATGACAGATGACTCAACCAGGCCATGCGTTTATTATAGTACTGAATAGAGTATAGGGTTTTTATGATGACACCTCACAACCCCCCTAGGTCTGCTTCGTGGGAAAGTGACAAGCAGGCCCATCCTCGGTTGCTTAGCAACCTTGCAGCTTCACTTACAGTACATTTCACACGGCTATTATCTTATCATTTTGAAGTAATGTTTTACGTAACATATTCAGTGTTCTGTTTCCCCCAAACAACAATAGATAGAATCTTAACCCCTTTAGACAAATCTACAATATTCAATATACATATACTAAAAATAAGCAAATAATCCTCTCTTTGGCTTTGCAAGGTCTAGACCCTATCTAAGGCATAGTTAATGCACAAGCTGTCTTCTAGGCTTACTGGAAACTTCCAGAATGAGAATGTAATTTAGACAACAGAAAACCACAAATACAGTGAAAACATTTCACACGACATCCCAGATATCTACTGAAATGTATTTTACATTACTGTAGTACAGACTTGGCCAGGCACTTAGCATCAGAGAGGAAAAGATGACATCTTTGATATGCTAGTAGGTATTTTACATTACTGTAGTACAGACTTGGCCTAGCACTTAGCATCAGAGAGGAAAAGATGACATCTTTGATATGCTAGTAGGTATTTTACATTACTGTAGTACAGACTTGGCCTAGCACTTAGCATCAGAGAGGAAAAGATGACATCTTTGATATGCTAGTAGGTATTTTACATTACTGTAGTACAGACTTGGCCAGGCACTTAGCATCAGAGAGGAATAGATGACATCTTTGATATGCTAGTAGGTATTTTACATTACTGTAGTACAGACTTGGCCAGGCACTTAGCATCAGAGAGGAATAGATGACATCTTTGATACGCTAGTAGGTATTTTACATTACTGTAGTACAGACTTGGCCAGGCACTTAGCATCAGAGAGGAATAGATGACATCTTTGATACGCTAGTAGGTATTTTACATTACTGTAGTACAGACTTGGCCAGGCACTTAGCATCAGAGAGGAAAAGATGACATCTTTGATACGCTAGTAGGTATTTTACATTACTGTAGTACAGACTTGGCCAGGCACTTAGCATCAGAGAGGAAAAGATGACACCTTTGATACGCTAGCATTTGCCGGAAGCTAGAAACACCACCGCAAACGTGTTTTTCATCCCTTCAACCTTAGTCAGAGCTTTTTCTGAGACCATAAGAGGACCAGACCAGACGAAAGCAGACCAGACCAGACGAAAGCAGACCAGATCGCCCCAGGCCAAACCAGACCAAAGGTAGACCACACCAGTCCAGACCAAAGGTCTAATCAGTGATGCCACTCAAGAAGTCAAGAGTGCTAACGTAGAACACACTACACCTGACCATGTTAAAACACGAGGGCTAACGTAGAACACACTACAGCTGACCATGTTAAAACACGAGGGCTAACGCAGAACAGACTTCAGCTGACCATGTTAAAACACGAGGGCTAACGCAGAACAGACTTCAGCTGACCATGTTAAAACACGAGGGCTAACGCAGAACACACTACAGCTGACCATGTTAAAACACGAGGGCTAACGTAGAACACACTACACCTGACCATGTTAAAACACGAGGGCTAACGTAGAACACACTACAGCTGACCATGTTAAAACACGAGGGCTAACGCAGAACAGACTTCAGCTGACCATGTTAAAACACGAGGGCTAACGCAGAACACACTACAGATGACCATGTTAAAATCTGACATGATGTTCAGAATGAAAGACCAGTTAAGACCCCAATAAGATCACAGATACATTTTAAAAACTGGATAATTACTTGTAAATTCAGAAAGGTTGTCGACGACAAGAAAAACAACAACGTTGTGACTCCTTTCTGTTTTCTCAAGGACATTCATTCAAACCCATTGATTCTTGAACAATAGAACTTGTAAATGAGCTTAGTTCAACTTTCGTATCCCATCAGAACCCAGAAAATAAACTTGTTTTACTCCAACGTTAATTAAACTTTAAAATGTTAAAGTAAATATTTTTTTTAAAAACAGTATATAGCCTCAAAACATGGTTAAAACTATCATTTTTATTACGTGGATTGTCATTCTTGCATCTGTAACTCTGTCTATACATTTGAGAATGGTTACATTTCTCCGGCACAATCCCTCAGTTTATAAACCGAAACACAGGTAATCCTAAAGTTACAATACTGATTTAAAATGTTGGACAGCCGTAAAGGATTGCATTTAGAAGGTAAGCAACCCGAACCTTGGAGATTGTTTCAGGAAAGCCACTACCCCCAACCCCCAATTATAATCATCTATCAGGGTTTTACTGTTTCAACACTGCCCCCGTGTGACAAGAAACGGAATTGACAGGATTTTTCTAAAACTGAAAGCTGCAGTGAGCAGTCTTGACTTGACAAGTGTCTACTGTATTGTTCGCCACCCACTCTAATGCATAGGCTCTAGCTCTGTGGACTAACACAGTCTTGTTGAATCAATGAGATACACTCTATATATCCTATTCCTGAGTTCTTGACTGACCTTCTCCATAGGTAAAGTGACAGACAGGTGCTCATCGGTTGGTGAGCAGTGGCTGGACATGGATGGGGGGCACTGTTGACAGCCGTGTCACAAAGCATCAGTAAGGATGACCTATGTGTGTGTTTAGGGGGGTTGATTGATAGTTTTTTCTATCCTTGTAGAGACCTAAAATCCCCAAAAGTCCCCACAAGTAGAGAAAAAAAAGGAACATTCTCCCTTCTGGGGACATTTCCCACTTCCTCATGAGGACAAAGGCTATTTGAAGCTTAGTGGTTAGGTTTAGGGTTAGAATGAGAGTTAACATTAGGGTTAGGGCTAAGGGGTTAGGTTTGGGGTTAGGGTTACAATGAGGGCTAACATTAGGGTTAGGGTAAGGGGTTAGGGGTTAGGTTTAGGGTTAGGGTTACAATGAGGGCTATAACATTAGGGTTAGGGTAATGGGATTAGTGGTTAGGTTAAGGAGCTGGGTTTAGGGTTTAGGTTAGGGGTTAGTGGTTAGGGTTAGGGTTACAATGAGAGTTAACATTAGGGTTAGGGTAAGGGCTAAGGGGTTAGGTTTAGGGTTACAATGAGAGTTAACATTAGGGTTAGGGTAAGGGCTAAGGGGTTAGGTTTAGGGTTACAATGAGAGTTAACATTGGGGTTAGGGTAATGGGTTACGGGTTAGGTTAAGGAGCTGGGTTTAGGGTTTAGGTTAGGGGTATGGGTTAATGGTTAGGTTTAGGGTTAGGGTTTACAATGAGGGCTAACATTAGGGTTAGGGTAAGGGGTTAGTACAATGAGGGTTAACATTAGGGTTAGGGTTAGGGTAAGGGTAAGGGGTTAGTGGTTAGGTTTAGGGTTAGGGTTACAATGAGGGTTAACATTAGGGTTAGGGTAAGGGGTTAGTGGTTAGGTTAAGGAGCTAGGTTTAGGGTTTAGGTTAGGGGTATGGGTATGGGTTAATGGTTAGGGTAAGTTATGGTAACTGTTGCTACAATGTTGGAAGCAAAGAATCGTTTACAATGTCATTGTCTTTTCTTCTGTCTTTACCTCTCGCTTCTTGATTTCCCTTCACCGGAACCAAGGGGCCGAGCCTCAACCATGAAAAACAGCTTTACAGTTGGCACTATGCATTGGGGCAGGTAGCATTCTCCTGGCATCTGCCAAACCCAGATTTGTCCGTTAGACTGCCAGATGGTGAAGCGTGATTCATCACTACAGAGAACGCGTGTCCACTGCTCCAGAGTCCAATGGCGGCGAGTTTGACACCACTCCAGCCGACGCTTGGCGTTGCGCATGGTGATCTCAAGGCTTGTATGCAGCTGCTCTGCCATGGAAACACCATTTCATGAAGCCCCCCGAATGAACAATTCTTGTACTGACGTTGCTTCCGGAAGTGAGTGTTGCAACCAAGTTCAGACGATGTATAGGCATTTCAGCACTCTGCTGTCCCATTCTATGAGCCGTTGTCGATCCTAGACGTTTCCATTTTCACAATAACAGCACTTACAGTTGACCGGGGCAGCTCTAGCAGGGCATACATTTTATGAACTGACTTGTTGGAAAGGTGGCATCCTATGACGGTGCCACGTTGAATGTCACTTAGCTCGTCAGTAAGGCCATTCTACTGACAATGTTTGTCTATGGAGGTTGCATTCTTGTGTGATCGATATTATACACCTGTCAGCAATGGGTGTGGTTGAAATAGCCAAATCCACTAATTTGAAGGGGTGTCCACATATTTTTGTAAATATAGTGTATCTTGCAGTCCTTCTCTGACATACAAACGACATAAAAACAACTTTGAAATGACTCAATCACAGTTCAAGAGGGTCCAGCGTCTGGTGTGCATTCCGCCTTCTCCTCCTTCTCCTTCTCCTTCTCCTTCTCCTTCTCCTTCTCCTTCTCCTTCTCCTTCTTCTTCTCCTTCTCCTTCTCCTTCTCCTTCTCCTTCTCCTTCTCCTTCTCCTTCTCCTTCTCCTTCTCCTTCTTCTTCTCCTTCTCCTTCTCCTTCTCCTTCTCCTTCTCCTTCTTCTTCTCCTTCTCCTTCTTCTTCTTCTTGTCCTTCTCCTTCTCCTTCTTCTTCTCCTTCTCCTTCTCCTTCTCCTTCTCCTTCTTCTTCTCCTTCTCCTTCTTCTTCTTCTTCTTGTCCTTCGCCTTCTCCTCCTTCTCCTTCTCCTTCTTCTTCTCCTTCTCCTTCTCCTTCTCCTTCTCCTTCTCCTTCTCCTTCTCCTTCTCCTTCTCCTTCTCCTTCTCCCCCTTCTCCTTCTCCTCCTTCTCCCTCTCCCCCTTCTCCTTCTCCTTCTCCTCCTTCTCCTTCTCCTTCTCCCCCTTCTCCTTCTCCTTCTCCCCCTTCTCCTTCTCCTCCTTCTCCTTCTCCCCTTCTCCTTCTCCTCCTTCTCCTTCTTCTTGTCCTTCTCCTCCTTCTTCTCCTCATCCTTCTCCTTCTCCCCCTTCTCCTTCTCCTTCTCCTTCTCCTTCTCCTTCTCCTTCTCCTTCTCCTTCTCCTTCTCCTTCTCCTTCTGCTTCTCCTCACCATTGTTATTCCTTTCTTTTCTCCCCAAAGTGTTTTAGTGTGTTGCTCAGGGCTGGGGTTACCAAGACAACAGAGAGCAGGAAGAGAGAGTGCGGAATGTTCCGGCAGGCAGGCAGGCAGGCAGGTGTCACCTCTAGCTGTCTCACCTCACCTTTTGTTGTGTCTGGCTGGCTGGCACTCTGGTGACTAGTCCATGTCCCAGACCCCAGGGCCTCTGACGGGCCACTCAGTGGGTGGGGAGATGGGGAGGAAGAGGAGAGGAGGGAAGAGAGAGTGCGAGGGGGGAAGGAGGACAGTGGAGGACTGTAGGTGGGCAGAGAGTTGGTGGATAGAGGGAGGGAGGAAGGGAGGGAGAAGTAGGGGAGAGAGGGAGCAAGAGGAGGGGGTAAGATAGACTGTAGGTGGGGATAGGGGAGGGAGAGAGTTAGGAGTGAAAGGGAGAGGGGGAGGGAGGTAAGAGGGGTGGACTGTCTTTCCCCCTGTGCCCCCTCCGATGCACTAATGGAGGATGCCAACACGGCACTCAGGTGAAACGGATGTGGCCTCTTGGTGATGGCAAAGAGCTGTTCCCGGTGGATCACAGGGGAAGAATGGTATACACAGTAAACAATGGAAGAATACACGGGTAGACAGGTAGGGGATAGTTCAGAGGCCCCTGTCTGGTCTGTCTGTCTGTCAGACACCTGCTGCTGCGACCGTGGTTCACCTCTACAGAGTGGAACTGTGGTCCAGACAAGGGTGGGTTGAAATAACATTTTTCTCTTAAATGAATCCCAAATGACACCCTACCCCCTAATACACCCTACCCCTCTGGTCAAAAGTAGTGCACTACGTAGGGAATAGGGTGCCATGATTACAAAACAAAAGTAGTAATAGCGACTAGCCAGTTATACTTAGTAGCCTACTGCCTCTGGGCATTTAGAAGGGGTTTGATGCATGAATAAGTGAAGTGATAGAACTGTATAATCAAGGCAAGTGCCTTTAGCAAATATCAGTTTTCAAAACTACAGGAGGGAAACTAACTATATAACCTCTGTGCTTCACTGTTCGAGGCTAGTGATTTGCAATTGAATACATTTCTGTCACGTATACACCCAGATAGCACATTTGGTTCTTTGGAAGTGGTGGGAACGTACAGTGTTTGTTTTGGGAACGTTTCCTGACCGGTAAAACTGAACTTTATTGAAAGGTTCTCAGAACAGAAGTGAAAATGTTGCCTTTTCTGGCAACGTTATATTTAGGTTACAGGGAGGTTCTGAGAACGTTTGCCATTGTTCCTTATGTTTTCTGTGAATGGAAATGATCGGTTATTTAGATTTAATTTCCTTAATAAGACTTTTAATAACACTGCTTGATTTTTCTTTCTTTCTCAAAACATAGATAGGACACATGGAAATACATTTCCTTCTGCATTAATCATGCAAACACATTTATTTTTTATTGTGACACGGCATCACTGACATGAGAACCTATAATCTATCCATGGAATTAGTCCTCCGCGCCACCAGGATGGAGGTACCATGATGGAGGTACCATGATGGTGGTACCTTGATGGAGGTACCATGATGGAGGTACCAGGATGGTGGTACCATGATGGAGGTATCAGGATGTAGGTATCAGGATGGAGGTACCATGATGGAGGTACCATGATGGAGGTATCAGGATGGAGGTATCAGGATGGAGGTATCAGGATGGAGGTACCATGATGGAGGTATCAGGATGGAGGTACCATGATGGAGGTACCATGATGGAGGTATCAGGATGGAGGTATCATCGATGGAGGTACCATGATGGAGGTATCAGGATGGAGGTATCAGGATGGATGTAGCATGATGGTGGTACCATGATGGGCTCCGGGCAGCCGAGCGGAAATGGAGGAAAACTCGCCTCCCTGCGGACCTGGCATCCTTTCACTCCCTCCTCTCTACATTTTCCTCCTCTGTCTCTGCTGCTAAAGCCACTTTCTACCACTCAAAATTCCAAGCATCTGCCTCTAACCCTAGGAAGCTCTTTGCCACCTTCTCCTCCCTCCTGAATCCTCCCCCCTCCTCCCTCTCTGCAGATGACTTCGTCAACCATTTTGAAAAGAAGGTCGACGACATCCAATCCTCGTTTGCTAAGTCAAACGACACCGCTGGTTCTGCTCACACTGCCCTACCCTGTGCTCTGACCTCTTTCTCCCCTCTCTCTCCAGATGAAATCTCGCGTCTTGTGACGGCCGGCCGCCCAACAACCTGCCCGCTTGACCCTATCCCTCTCTTCTCCAGACCATTTCCGGAGACCTTCTCCCTTACCTCACCTCGCTCATCAACTCATCTCTGACCGCTGGCTACGTCCCTTCCGTCTTCAAGAGAGCGAGTGGCACCCCTTCTGAAAAAACCTACACTCGATCCCTCCGATGTCAACAACTACAGACCAGTATCCCTTCTTTCTTTTCTCTCCAAAACTCTTGAACGTGCCGTCCTCGGCCAGCTCTCCCGCTATCTCTCTCAGAATGTCCTTCTTGATCCAAATCAGTCAGGTTTCAAGACTAGTCATTCAACTGAGACTGCTCTTCTCTGCATCACGGAGGCGCTCCGCACTGCTAAAGCTAACTCTCTCTCCTCTGCTCTCATCCTTCTAGACCTATTGGCTGCCTTCGATACTGTGAACCATCAGATCCTCCTCTCCACCCTCTCCGAGTTGGGCATCTCCGGCGCGGCCCACACTTGGATTGCGTCCTACCTGACAGGTCGCTCCTACCAGGTGGCGTGGCGAGAATCTGTCTCCTCACCACGCGCTCTCACCACTGGTGTCCCCCAGGGCTCTGTTCTAGGCCCTCTCCTATTCTCGCTATATATCAAGTCACTTGGCTCTGTCATAACCTCACATGGTCTCTCCTATCATTGCTATGCAGACTTGTCATCTCCCGTCTGGATTACTGCAACTCGCTGTTGGCTGGGCTCCCTGCCTGTGCCATTAAACCCCTACAACTCATCCAGAACGCCGCAGCCCGTCTGGTGTTCAACCTTCCCAAGTTCTCTCACGTCACCCCGCTCCTCCGCTCTCTCCACTGGCTTCCAGTTGAAGCTCGCATCCGCTACAAGACCATGGTGCTTGCCTACGGAGCTGTGAGGGGAACGGCACCTCAGTACCTCCAGGCTCTGATCAGGCCCTACACCCAAACAAGGGCACTGCGTTCATCCACCTCTGGCCTGCTCGCCTCCCTACCACTGAGGAAGTACAGTTCCCGCTCAGCCCAGTCAAAACTGTTCGCTGCTCTGGCCCCCAATGGTGGAACAAACTCCCTCACGACGCCAGGACAGCGGAGTCAATCACCACCTTCCGGAGACACCTGAAACCCCACCTCTTTAAGGAATACCTAGGATAGGATAAAGTAATCCTTCTCACCCCCCTTAAAAGATTTAGACGCACTATTGTAAAGTGGCTGTTCCACTGGATGTCATAAGGTGAATGCACCAATTAGTAAGTCGCTCTGGATAAGAGCATCTGCTAAATGACTTAAATGTAAATGTAATGTACCATGATGGAGATACCATGATGGTGGTACCAGGATGGTTTTATCAGGATGGAGGTACCATGATGGAGGTACCATGATGGAGGTATCAGGATGTAGGTATCAGGATGGTGGTACCATGATGGAGGTACCATGATGGAGGTATCAGGATGGAGGTACCATGATGGAGGTGTCAGGATGGAGGTACCAGGATGGAGGTACCAAGATGGAGGTACCATGATGAAGGTATCAGGATGGAGGTACCATGATGGAGGTACCATGATGGAGGTACCATGATGGAGGTATCAGGATGGAGGTATCAGGATGGAGGTACCAGGATGGAGGTATCAGGATGGAGGTACCATGATGGAGGTACCATGATGGAGGTACCATGATGGAGGTATCAGGATGGAGGTATCATGATGGAGGTACCATGATGGAGGTATCAGGATGGAGGTACCATGATGGAGGTACCATGATGGAGGTACCATGATGGAGGTATCAGGATGGAGGTACCATGATGGAGGTACCATGATGGAGGTATCAGGATGGAGGTATCAGGATGGAGGTATCAGGATGGAGGTATCAGGATGGAGGTACCATGATGGAGGTATCAGGATCGAGGTACCATGATGGAGGTATCAGGATGGAGGTACCATGATGGAGGTATCAGGATGCAGGTACCATGATGGAGGTACCATGATGGAGGTATCAGGATGGAGGTATCAGGATGGAGGTATCAGGATCGAGGTACCATGATGGAGGTATCAGGATCGAGGTACCATGATGGAGGTATCAGGATGGAGGTACCATGATGGAGGTATCAGGATGCAGGTACCATGATGGAGGTACCATGATGGAGGTATCAGGATGGAGGTATCAGGATGGGGGTATCAGGATGGAGGTACCATGATGGAGGTATCAGGATGGAGGTATCAGGATGGAGGTACCAGGATGGAGGTATCAGGATGGAGGTACCATGATGGAGGTACCATGATGGAGGTATCAGGATGGAGGTATCATGATGGAGGTATCAGGATGGAGGTATCAGGATGGAGGTATCATGATGGAGGTATCATGATGGAGGTATCAGGATGGAGGTACCATGATGGAGGTATCAGGATGGAGGTACCATGATGGAGGTACCATGATGGAGGTATCAGGATGGAGGTACCATGATGGAGGTATCAGGATGGAGGTATCATGATGGAGGTACCATGATGGAGGTATCAGGATGGAGGTATCAGGAGGTACCATGATGGAGGTATCATGATGGAGGTATCAGGATGGAGGTACCATGATGGAGGTATCAGGATGGAGGTATCATGATGGAGGTATCAGGATGGAGGTACCATGATGGAGGTATCAGGATGGAGGTATCAGGATGGAGGTCTCGGGATGGAGGTACCAGGGTGGAGGTATCATGATGGAGGTATCAGGATGGAGGTATCATGATGGAGGTATCAGGATGGAAGTACCAGGATGGAGGTATCAGGATGGAGGTATCAGGATGGAGGTACCATGATGGAGGTATCAGGATGGAGGTATCATGATGGAGGTATCAGGATGGAGGTATCATGATGGAGGTACCATGATGGAGGTATCAGGATGGAGTTGCCATGATGGAGGAATCAGGATGGAGGTACCATGATGGAGGTATCAGGATGGAGGTACCATGATGGAGGTACCATGATGGAGGTATCAGGATGGAGGTATCATGATGGAGGTACCAGGATGGAAGTACCATGATGGAGGTACCATGATGGAGGTATCAGGATGGAGGTACCATGATGGAGGTACCACGATGGAGGTACCATGATGGAGGTATCATGATGGAGGTACCATGATGGAGGTATCATGATGGAGGTACCATGATGGAGGTATCAGGATGGAGGTACCATGATGGAGGTACCATGATGGAGGTATCAGGATGGAGGTATCATGATGGAGGTACCAGGATGGAGGTACCATGATGGAGGTACCATGATGGAGGTATCAGGATGGAGGTACCATGATGGAGGTACCACGATGGAGGTACCATGATGGAGGTACCATGATGGAGGTATCATGATGGAGGTACCATGATGGAGGTATCAGGATGGAGGTATCATGATGGAGGTACCATGATGGAGGTATCAGGATGGAGTTGCCATGATGGAGGAATCAGGATGGAGGTACCATGATGGAGGTATCAGGATGGAGGTACCATGATGGAGGTACCATGATGGAGGTATCAGGATGGAGGTATCATGATGGAGGTACCAGGATGGAGGTACCATGATGGAGGTATCAGGATGGAGGTACCATGATGGAGGTACCACGATGGAGGTACCATGATGGAGGTATCATGATGGAGGTACCATGATGGAGGTATCATGATGGAGGTACCATGATGGAGGTATCAGGATGGAGTTGCCATGATGTAGGTACCATGATGGAGGTATCATGATGGAGGTACCATGATGGAGGTATCAGGATGGAGGTACCATGATGGAGGTATCAGGATGGAGGTACCATGATGGAGGTACCATGATGGAGGTATCAGGATGGAGGTATCATGATGGAGGTACCAGGATGGAGGTATCATGATGGAGGTATCATGATGGAGGTACCATGATGGAGGTACCACGATGGAGGTACCATGATGGAGGTACCATGATGGAGGTATCAGGATGGAGGTACCATGATGGAGGTATCAGGATGGAGGTACCATGATGGAGGTATCAGGATGGAGGTACCATGATGGAGGTACCATGATGGAGGTATCAGGATGGAGGTATCAGGATGGAGGTATCAGGATGGAGGTATCAGGATGGAGGTACCATGATGGAGGTATCAGGATGGAGGTACCATGATGGAGGTATCAGGATGCAGGTACCATGATGGAGGTACCATGATGGAGGTATCAGGATGGAGGTATCAGGATGGGGGTATCAGGATGGAGGTACCATGATGGAGGTATCAGGATGGAGGTATCAGGATGGAGGTACCAGGATGGAGGTATCAGGATGGAGGTACCATGATGGAGGTACCATGATGGAGGTATCAGGATGGAGGTACCATGATGGAGGTACCATGATGGAGGTACCATGATGGAGGTATCAGGATGGAGGTACCATGATGGAGGTATCAGGATGGAGGTATCATGATGGAGGTACCATGATGGAGGTACCATGATGGAGGTATCAGGATGGAGGTATCAGGATGGAGGTACCATGATGGAGGTATCAGGATGGAGGTATCAGGATGGAGGTCTCGGGATGGAGGTACCAGGGTGGAGGTATCATGATGGAGGTATCAGGATGGAGGTATCATGATGGAGGTATCAGGATGGAAGTACCAGGATGGAGGTATCGGGATGGAGGTATCAGGATGGAGGTATCATGATGGAGGTATCAGGATGGAGGTACCATGATGGAGGTATCAGGATGGAGGTATCAGGATGGAAGTATCAGGATGGAGGTATCATGATGGAGGTACCATGATGGAGGTATCAGGATGGAGTTGCCATGATGTAGGTAACATGATGGAGGTATCAGGATGGAGGTACCATGATGGAGGTATCAGGATGGAGGTATCAGGATGGAGGTATCATGATGGAGGTATCAGGATGGAGGTATCAGGATGGAGGTATCAGGATGGAGGTACCATGATGGAGGTACCATGATGGAGGTATCAGGATGGAGGTATCAGGATGGAGGTATCAGGATGGAGGTACCATGATGGAGGTATCATGATGGAGGTACCATGATGGAGGTATCAGGATGGAGGTACCAGGATGGAGGTACCATGATGGAGGTATCAGGATGGAGGTATCAGGATGGAGGTATCAGGATGGAGGTAACATGATGGAGGTATCAGGATGGAGGTATCAGGATGGAGGTATCAGGATGGAGGTATCATGATGGAGGTACCATGATGGAGGTATCAGGATGGAGTTGCCATGATGTAGGTACCATGATGGAGGTATCAGGATGGAGGTACCATGATGGAGGTATCAGGATGGAGGTACCATGATGGAGGTACCATGATGGAGGTATCAGGATGGAGGTATCAGGATGGAGGTATCAGGATGGAGGTATCAGGATGGAGGTATCATGATGGAGGTATCAGGATGGAGGTATCAGGATGGAGGTATCAGGATGGAGGTATCAGGATGGAGGTAACATGATGGAGGTATCAGGATGGAGGTATCAGGATGGAGGTATCAGGATGGAGGTATCATGATGGAGGTATCAGGATGGAGGTATCATGATGGAAGTATCAGGATGGAGGTATCAGGATGGAGGTATCAGGATGGAGGTAACATGATGGAGGTATCAGGATGGAGGTAACATGATGGAGGTATCAGGATGGAGGTATCAGGATGGAGGTAACATGATGGAGGTATCAGGATGGAGGTAACAGGATGGAGGTAACATGATGGAGGTATCAGGATGGAGGTATCAGGATGGAGGTATCAGGATGGAGGTAACATGATGGAGGTATCAGGATGGAGGTAACATGATGGAGGTATCAGGATGGAGGTATCAGGATGGAGGTATCATGATGGAGGTATCACGATAGAGGTATCAGGATGGAGGTACCATGATGGAGGTATCAGGATGGAGGTATCAGGATGGAGGTATCAGGATGGAGGTATCAGGATGGAGGTACCAGGATGGAGGTATCAGGATGGAGGTATCATGAAAAAAAAAATGAATACAAAGGTGTTCATTTTAGTCTATTCAAACAGATCAGACTTGAATGGAAACAACGTTAACCCTCGCAGGGCTACCGGCCCGCATCCTCAGAGCATGCGCTGAAACTTCCTGGCTAGAGTATTTGCTGACATATTCAATCTCTCCCTATCCCCACGTGCTTCAAGATGTCCACCATTGCTCCTGTACCCAAGACAACGAAGTTAACTGAATTTAACTAAATTAGTATCGCACCGTAGCACTCACTTCTGTCATCATGAAGTGCTTTGAGAGGCTAGTTAAGGATCATTGCATTCCGCCCTAATAGATCCGTGGATGATCGCCATCGCACTGCACACTGCCCTGTTTGTATTTGTATTTATTATGGATCCCTATTACCTGCTGCCAAAGCAGCAGCTACTCTTCCTAAGGTCCTGCAAAATTAAGGCAGTTAATACAATTTTAAAAACATTACAATTTATTCACAGATTTCCCAATACACCTTGTGCCCTCAGGCCCCTACTCCACCACTACCACCTATCTACAGTACCTCATTCATGTGTATGTATAGTGCGTATGTTATCCTGTGTGTGTGTGTGTTCCTGTGCTAATGTTTGTGTTGCTTCTATACCATTTGGACAAGAGTAATATCTACGTAAGAATGCTGTTCATTGACTGCAGCTCAGCCTTCAACACCATAGTACCCTCCAAGGGCATCATTAACTTTAGCTTGAGGCCCTGGATCTGAACCCCGCCCTTTTCAACTGGGTCCTGGACTTCCTGATTGGCTGCCCCCAGGTGAAGGTAGGCAACCACACCTCAACTACGATAATTCTCAACACAGGGGCCCCACAAGGGTGCATGCTCAGCCCCCTCCTGTACTCCCTGTTCACCCATGACTGTGTGGCCATGCACGTCTCCATCTCAATCATCAAGTTTGCAGACGACACAACAGTGGTAAGCCTGATTACCGACAACGACGAGACGGACTACAGGCCGGAGAGGTGACAGGAAAATAGCCTCTTCAACAATGCTTTGTTAGGAATTGATGTTATTCTTCAATAACACAAACTCCAAAGCAAATCAGGGGGAGAAAAATAGGTTTATTAGAGAAGGACAAATCAAGATCTTATGCTGGGAGGAATATGTTCAGTCTCCCTTGTCCTCAGCTTTTCTACACTGAACAAAGGAACAGGATGCCATTTATAGCCCCCCAGCCGAGCCTGTGGTTGACCAATCAGAAGTCCTTTCAGTATAACTAACCAATGGCCAAATAACAAATATACTACTCCTGACTCAATGTACAGAAGGTAGCACAAGTACAGTGCCTTGCACAGTGCCTCGTTTTTCCTATTTTGTTGCATTACAACCTGTAATTTAAATAGATTTTTATTTGGATTTCATATAATGGACATATACAAAATAGTCCAAATTGGTGAAGTGAAATGAAAAAAATAACTTGTTTAAAACAATAATAAAAAATGATAAACTGAAAAGTGGTGCGTGTATATGTATTCACCCCCTTTGCTATGAAGCCCCTAAATAAGATCTGGTGCAACCAATTACCATCAGAAGTCCCATAATTAGTTAAATAAAGTCCACCTGTGTGTAATCTAAGTGTCACATGATCGGTCAAATGATACCAGTATAAATACACCTGTTCTGAAAGGCCCCAGAGTCTGCAACACCACTAAGCAAGGGGCACCATGAAGACCAAGGAGCTCGCCAAACAGGTTAGGAACAAAGTTGTGGAGAAGTACAGATCAGGGTTGGGTTATAAAAAATATCTGAAACTTTGAACATCCCATGGAGCACCATTAAATCCATTAATAAAAAATGGAAAGAATATGGCACCACAACAAACCTGCCAAGAGAGGGTCGCTCAACAAAACTCACAGACCAGGCAAGGAGGGCATTAATCAGAGAGGCAACAAAGAGACCAAAGATAACCCTGAAGGAGCTGCAAAGCTCCACAGCGGAGATTGGAATTTCTGTCTATAGGACAATTTTAAGCTGTACCCTCCACAGAGCTGGGCTTTACAGAAGAGTGGCCAGAATAAAATAAACAAAGATGTTTGATGTTTGCCAAAAGGCATGTGGGAGACTCCCCAAACATATGGAAGAAGGTATTCTGGTCAGACCTTCCAGCAGGACAATGACCCTAAGCATACTGCTAAAGCAATACTCAAGTTTTTTTATGGGAAACAATTTAAAAGTCTGGGAATGGCCTAGTCAAAGCTCAGACCTCGATCTAATTGAGAAACTGCGGTACACCTACAGCACCAGATGTCACAGGAAGGCCATAAAGATCATCAAGGACAACAGCCACCCCGAGCCACTGCCTGTTCACCCCGCTATCATCCAGAAGGTGAGGTCGGTACAGGTGCATTAAAGCTGGGACAGAGAGACTGAAAAACCGTTTCTATCTCAAGGCCATCAGACTGTTAAACAGACACCACTAACTGGCCCGCACCCAGTACCCTACCCTGAACTTCAGGTCAATGTCACTAACCGGCTACCACCCGGTTACTCAACCCTGCACCTTAGAGGCTGCTGCCCTATATACATAAACATGGAACACTTGTCACTTTAATCATGTTTACATACTGTTTTATCCTCTTCATATGTATATACTGTATTCTAGTCAAGGCCATCCTGTTCAAATATACTACATATTCTATCCACGTATTTTACAGATATACGACATATTCTATCCACGTACTGTCCATGGGGCGGCAGCGTAGCCTAGTGGTTAGAGCGTTGGTCTAGTAACCAGCAGCGTAGCCTAGTGGTTAGAGCGTTGGTCTAGTAACCGAAAGGTTGCAAGATCGAATCCCCAAATTCCCCCAAATGTGTCATTCTACCCCTGAACAAGGCAGTTTCACCCACTAGGCTGTCATTGAAAATAAGAATTGTTTTCTTAACTGACTTGCCTAGTTAAATAAAGGTAAAATAATCATGTTTATACACTATTTATTTGATATTCAAACAAAAATACTATGATTTTAGTTTATCGTGTTTTATGAATATTACACAAAAAGAGAAGTTTATTTTTGTATTTGTTTTTACTGTAAGCTATTTATATACTCCTGATAAAGCTACACTCCAGTTACTGTATATTTCTCTGAAACTGATAAAGCGCAGATCGGAAAAACATGTCAAGGTCAGTCAGAGAGAACCTAAGCCCTGGTTATATAATCACCACCAACTACTGTAGTTGTATGTCACGAAAAACATGAACACAAAGTCATGTTGAACTTCACTGTTGGGTTGAGCCCTCTGACATTGTTCATTCCTATCAGAATTGGCATGCCATCTCGAGTATAGTGTTGTTGGTTGGAAAACCAGTACACACACAGACACACACACACACACACACACACACACACACACACACACACACACACACACACACACACACACACACACACACACACACACACTCTCTAAATAGGTATACGACAGATGACTATTTCAAGCCATTCTAAATCAGTACACACACACACACACACACACACACACACACACACACACACACACACACACACACACACACACACACACACTCACACACACTCTAAATAGGTATACGACAGATGACTATTTCAAGCCATTCTAAATCAGTACATCCTAAACACCATGAACACGAAATTAATATGTCTGTCTATAACATCTCTATGATCTATTTGTAGTTTATAATCGCTGTACATGTTAGATGTTGTTTATTATTTTGTATTATATTGACAGTGAGATGTTCCTTCCACGAGATCAAATGTTGCAATCTCAGATATCCAGTTCAGCTATTGATTTTATAGTGGCAAAACAAATGCTAGCTCTGACAAACTGTTGCACCATTCACTGGCTATTTAGCAAATATTACATTATATCTCGGTTCAGAGATACAGAGCTATACACAAGGTAAGGTTGCAGATTAAATGATTCAGTGTTTCCTTTTTTTGTAAGAATATTTTTAACATAGCTTTCATGACCTTAACTCTAGGTGCTATTTAAAACCTAAAAGTATCCTTTGGCTGTCCCCATAAGAGAACCCTTTGAAGAACCCTTTTTGGTTCTGGTTCTGGGTAGAACTATTTTGGGTTCCATGTAGAACCTAAAAGGGGACAGCCCGAATAACCCTTTTTTTAGTTTTTTTCTAAGAGTGTAGAAAAGGTATCTGTGTCCCTGCTATGAATACAAATCACACAAAATCTCTTACAAGCATCATCAATTACTACTGGTTTTTTTTTGCTACTTGAAACACAGTGTAGTATTGTCGCATATTTTGTCATTTGGCTGAGGTTTTATATCTAGAACCCTCTATGTAGGGTTCTTCAAATAACTCCCTGTAATATGGTTCTGCCTAGAAGGGTTCAACCAAGAACCATGTTATCATGGTAAGGTTCTTCCTAGAACCATCTATGAAGAGTTTGTCGTGTCTTTGCTGTCATTAAATGTTGTTATTTTATTGTTATTTTATCAAATCAATTCTCTATGTGAAATTGTTATTACGTGATTACGTTATTACGTGATTAAACTAATAATGGTCAACTTAATTAACTTGGATGTCGGGGCACCATGGAAAATGTTGTCTTACAGAGTTATAATTTTCCGAATATAACTCTTCAGATATTTTAATATCTGATCGATTAGTCTCATTAATGTATTATTATTACCTTGTTCCAAAACATCGTTAAATTCTTGGTCATCTGCACGAACATAAATTATGAATCAGCGAAATACAAATTGGCTTAATTTTTTTATTTACTAACTAATCAAATCACAGAAAAACATGAAAACACATACAATTAGTACAATGGGTTGCTTCATGATACAAAGAAAAGTCCCTAGTGGACTAAGTCGATATCAAATCAAATTTCAAATCAAATTTTATTTGTCACATACACATGGTTAGCAGATGTTAATGCGAGTGTAGCGAAATGTTTGGTATGACAACTTGGTAGATAAAAGGAATGGGGTGGGACTGAGAAAGAGCGGGAAGAGACAAATGGATACACTACACACAGTCTATAATTATATACATTTAAATGTTAATCCTTTGCACATGAACAGCCGCTCATTCGAGAATAATTGCAATGTATATATATTTACACCTGTATGTCGTTGTTGTCTTCTCTGTTGGAATCTCGATCGTCTGGTAGGGTTCATATGAGTCTCTGGTTAACTTTCTTTTAAGTCTTTTGTGGTTGTAGGTGGTTAGAATGGGTACTTCAAAGTTCCATTCAGAAATGTTCTCATAGACAGATGCTTCGGCGGTTGTCTGTATTCTCGTTCTAGACTTATGTCATTTCTAGCTGCAGACTAGTAATTATAGATCTAAGATTTGATCTTATTCTGTAGTGAATGATAGTCTCAGAGTTGAACCATTTCCATCCGTGTTGCCAATGCTCCACGTGGTATCGTCTTGTCCTTTGGTAGAGTTGTAGTTTAAACCACTGCACACACCAGCTTCACCCGGCATGTTTTGGTCTCAGAAATTCAACAATTTGCAACCTTAGCTTGTGTGGTCTGGTGGGAATTTCATCAGCAGTGGGTTTTATCCATTTCAGTAGAAAAGGGAGGTTCCATGAAGCGGACGTAATGTCTATGCTCACGTTGGCTTGACCATTGATTTGGTTAACTTTATATGAAAAACCCATACTTTCATTTAGAAGGTTAAAACCTCTAAATGATAGGGGGCAGCATTTTCACTTTTGGATAAATAGCATGCCCAATTTCAACTTCCTGCTACTCATGCCAAGAATATAATAAAGAATATAATATATGCATATATGTATTCAATTTGATCCGTTATTAATGTTAAAACATTCCTAAAGTTGTATTACAAAAGTAGTTTGAAATGTTTTGGCAAAGTTTACAGGTAACTTTTGAAATATTTTGTGGTGACGATGCGCAAATTGGAAGCTGTTTTTTTCTGGATCAAGCTCGCCAAATAAATTGACATTTTGCATATGTATGGACGTAATTAATCTAACAAAAGGACCATTTATGATGTTTATGGGACATATTGGAATGCCAACAAAAGAAGCTCGTCAAAGGTAAGGCATGATTTATATTTTATTTCTGTGTTTTGTGTAGCGCCTGCAGGGTTGAAATATGCTACTCTCTTTGTTTACTGTTGTGCTATCATCAGATAATAGCTTCTTATACTTTCGTAGAAAAGCCTTTTTTAAATCTGACATGTTGGCTGGATTCACAACGAGTGTCGCTTTAATTCAGTATCTTACATGTGTGATTCAATGAAAGTTAGATTTTTATATCATTTTATTTGAATTTGCCTTGCTGCATTTTACCTAGCTTTTGGCCAAGTGGGACGCAAGGGTCCCCTATCCTACAAGAATTAATTAACATCACATTACATCTTTTCAAAAATAGTTTCAGGTTTAATCACATATGTTTCACAATATTTAGATGTAAACCTGAAAGCTGGGAAATGTACACTTTAAGAGATATAGTTATGTGTGTTTCCTGTCCTTCATGAGGTCACCAACTGAAACACACTCATCATAACTGTCCCTTAAGCGTCCACAGACCATTCACACATTCCCAAAAGTAGGAACGCTGTTTAATTAGGACTTTAATTAGGAGTTTGTGGTCTTCCATTGTTCTTTCTAGGCTCTCTACCTCCATACTGCATGGCAGTTTCTACCCTGCATTTATGACCTGAGGTACTAAACCTGGTTTAGGAGAGAGAGAGATTGAGAGAGGGGGGCAGCCATGATCTACACCCAGAAAGGCCCACGTCGTGACAGGTTCTACCAAGAGCCACGTTATCATCTAAAGGTTATTCCTAGAACCATCTATGAAGGGTTGTACTAAGAACCACGTTATCATCTAAAGGTTATTCCTAGAACCATCGATGAAGGGTTCTACTAAGAACCACATTAACATCTAAAGGTTATTCCTAAAACCATCTATGAAGGGTTGTACTAAGAACCACGTTATCATCTAAAGGTTATTCCTAGAACCATCTATGAAGGGTTCTACCAACGACCCCTTTTTATCTTTGGAGGGGTATTCATTGAACTGTTCCACCAGCCTTTTCCAATCTAATTATTTATGACAATACATTACATATATCATTAAGGCCTTTCTTTGAGAGAACCTAGTTATACCCTAACAGGGTGGAGTTACAGGCAACAAAAGGCCTGAAAGTCACATTATATTGGCTTGCAAAGTGACGCGTATATCCTATTGGAATCCAGACAGAATTTAGGATATCCAACAAGTGTAATTGTTAATTTACCTGCAATCTTCGTTAAGAATGACTGCAAGAGTAGAAAAGATTGACTTCTGACCCTAGCTCAATCATCTAAACTGGGTCAACCATCTCAGTAACGGGTACAAGAAATCAACTACTAACAGATTGGATTAGTTTAGAAAACAATGTTATTTTTCTTTGTGTAGCATAAAATTAATAAACAAATCAATGTACATGCAAAAACACACATATTACTGTGAAACAAACAATTCTGAGAATCTCCCTGCAATATATGATATATGGTTCTATGTAGAACCCTTCTTGCCTTCCAACGAATTATCTAAAAAAATACTTTCTTCAAGAAATAGTTCTAAGAATGTTAAAGGTTCTATGTAGAACCCTTCTTGCCTTCTAACAAATTATCAAAGAACCCTTTCTTCCAGAAATAGTTCTAAGAATGTTAAAGGTTCTATGTAGAACCCTTTGCCTTACAAATAAGCCTTGTCTTCCAAAAAGTGTTCTTCAGATCAAACCAGTTCTTGGTAGAACCCTATCCCTCAGCAAAGAACCCTTTTTTCTTAGAATGTAATTCAGGTAAAGTAGATCTCCGTATGCCAGAGGTATTTTTCACTCTTCTATTTGTGGAAAGAAAACTCTGTAGGTTACTTCAATCGTGAGTAAGACTTGACACCACACACCTGCTTTTACACTGCCCTTGACATTGTAGATAAAGACATGTGGAATCTTTACAGAAACATAATACGCCCTATCATTGGCCATAGCGTGAATGGTCAGACGTCTACACTCTGTATATATACCTGGTGTCAACTCTCCAGTTTGTCGTCTGATTCTTTTTTTTCTATCTCGACCAGGGATAGACATGATGAGGTATCTAGTTCTGTTGGCCCTGCTGGGGCTGAGCCAGGCTTTCAACAACCCCCATGCCAAGCATGGCAGGCAGGCCATCGTCCACCTGTTTGAGTGGAAGTGGAACGACATCGCGGCTGAGTGTGAGAGGTTCCTGGCTCCCAAAGGATACGCTGGAGTTCAGGTATGTACTGTTGGAGAATGGAATAGTTTTTCTTGTTTAGGTCAACTGGTCAAGAAAGACTCCATCCAAAGGGTTTATCCTACTGTACTCACCATGGTTGTTGTTCACCTACCCCAGGGTTTATCCTACTGTACTCACCATGGTTGTTGTTCTCATACCCCAGGGTTTATCCTACTGTACTCACCATGGTTGTTGTTCTCATACCCCAGGGTTTATCCTACTGTACTCACCATGGTTGTTGTTCTCCAGGCCCAGGGTTTATCCTACTGTACTCACCATGGTTGTTGTTCTCCAGGCCCAGGGTTTATCCTACTGTACTCACCATGGTTGTTGTTCTCCAGGCCCAGGGTTTATCCTACTGTACTCACCATGGTTGTTGTTCTCCAGGCCCAGGGTTTATCCTACTGTACTCATCATGGTTGTTGTTCTCCAGGCCCAGGGTTTATCCTACTGTACTCACCATGGTTGTTGTTCTCCAGGCCCAGGGTTTATCCTACTGTACTCACCATGGTTGTTGTTCTCCAGGCCCAGGGTTTATCCTACTGTACTCACCATGGTTGTTGTTCTGCAGGCCCAGGGTTTATCCTACTGTATTCACCATGGTTGTTGTTCTCCAGGCCCAGGGTTTATCCTACAGTACTCACCATGGTTGTTGTTGTCCAGGCCCAGGGTTTATCCTACTGTACTCACCATGGTTGTTGTTCTCCAGGTCCAGGGTTTATCCTACTGTACTCACCATGGTTGTTGTTCTCCAGGCCCAGGGTTTATCCTGCTGTACTCACCATGGTTGTTGTTCTCCAGGCCCAGGGTTTATCCTACTGTACTCACCATGGTTGTTGTTCTCCTACCCCAGGGTTTATCCTACTGTACTCACCATGGTTGTTGTTCTCCAGGCCCAGGGTTTATCCTACTGTACTCACCATGGTTGTTGTTCTCCTACCCCAGGGTTTATCCTACTGTACTCACCATGGTTGTTGTTCTCCTACCCCAGGGTTTATCCTACTGTACTCGCCATGGTTGTTGTTCTCCAGGCCCAGGGTTTATCCTACTGTACTCACCATGGTTGTTGTTCTCCAGGTCCAGGGTTTATCCTACTGTACTCACCATGGTTGTTGTTCTCCAGGTCCAGGGTTTATCCTACTGTACTCACCATGGTTGTTGTTCTCCTACCCCAGGGTTTATCCTGCTGTACTCACCATGGTTGTTGTTCTCCAGGCCCAGGGTTTATCCTACTGTCCTCACCATGGTTGTTGTTCTCCAGGCCCAGGGTTTATCCTACTGTACTCACCATGGTTGTTGTTCTCCTACTCCAGGGTTTATCCTACTGTACTCACCATGGTTGTTGTTCTCCAGGCCCAGGGTTTATCCTACTGTACTCACCATGGTTGTTGTTCTCCTACTCCAGGGTTTATCCTACTGTACTCACCATGGTTGTTGTTCTTACGGCTAATACATTTACATTTAAGTCATTTAGCAGACGCTCTTATCCAGAGCGACTTACAAATTGGTGCATTCACCTTATGACATCCAGTGGAACAGCCACTTTACAATAGTGCATCTAAAACTTTTAGGGGGGTGAGAAGGATTACTTATACTATCCTAGGTAATCCTTAAAGAGGTGGGGTTTCAGGTGTCTCCGGAAGGTGGTGATTGACTCCGCTGTCCTGGCGTCGTGAGGGAGTTTGTTCCACCATTGGGGGCCAGAGCAGCGAACAGTTTTGACTGGGCTGAGCGGGAACTGTACTTCCTCAGTGGTAGGGAGGCGAGCAGGCCAGAGGTGGATGAACGCAGTGCCCTTGTTTGGGTGTAGGGCCTGATCAGAGCCTGGAGGTACTGAGGTGCCGTTCCCCTCACAGCTCCGTAGGCAAGCACCATGGTCTTGTAGCGGATGCGAGCTTCAACTGGAAGCCAGTGGAGAGAGCGGAGGAGCGGGGTGACGTGAGAGAACTTGGGAAGGTTGAACACCAGACGGGCTGCGGCGTTCTGGATGAGTTGTAGGGGTTTAATGGCACAGGCAGGGAGCCCAGCCAACAGTGAGTTGCAGTAATCCAGACGGGAGATGACAAGTGCCTGGATTAGGACCTGCACCGCTTCCTGTGTGAGGCAGGGTCGTACTCTGCGGATGTTGTAGAGCATGAACCTACAGGAACGGGCCACCGCCTTGATGTTAGTTGAGAACGACAGGGTGTTGTCCAGGATCATGCCAAGGTTCTTAGCGCTCTGGGAGGAGGACACAATGGAGTTGTCAACCGTGATGGCGAGATCATGGAACGGGCAGTCCTTCCCCGGGAGGAAGAGCAGCTCCGTCTTGCCGAGGTTCAGCTTGAGGTGGTGATCCGTCATCCACACTGATATGTCTGCCAGACATGCAGAGATGCGATTCGCCACCTGGTCATCAGAAGGGGGAAAGGAGAAGATTAATTGTGTGTTGTCTGCATAGCAATGATAAGAGAGACCATGTGAGGTTATGACAGAGCCAAGTGACTTGGTGTATAGCGAGAATAGGAGAGGGCCTAGAACAGAGCCCTGGGGGACACCAGTGGTGAGAGCGCTTGGTGAGGAGACAGATTCTCGCCACGCCACCTGGTAGGAGCGACCTGTCAGGTAGGACGCAATCCAAGCGTGGGCCGCGCCGGAGATGCCCAACTCGGAGAGGGTGGAGAGGAGGATCTGATGGTTCACAGTATCGAAGGCAGCCGATAGGTCTAGAAGGATGAGAGCAGAGGAGAGAGAGTTAGCTTTAGCAGTGCGGAGCGCCTCCGTGATGCAGAGAAGAGCAGTCTCAGTTGAATGACTAGTCTTGAAACCTGACTGATTTGGATCAAGAAGGTCATTCTGAGAGAGATAGCGGTAGAGCTGGCTGAGGACGGCACGTTCAAGAGTTTTGGAGAGAAAAGAAAGAAGGGATACTGGTCTGTAGTTGTTGACATCGGAGGGATCGAGTGTAGGTTTTTTCAGAAGGGGTGCAACTCTCGCTCTCTTGAAGACGGAAGGGACGTAGCCAGCGGTCAGGGATGAGTTGATGAGCGAGGTGAGGTAAGGGAGAAGGTCTCCGGAAATGATACCTTACATTTACTCTTCCCATATGAGTATTGATCATATGAGTGTTGTATCACTAGCTACATTTCCATCCAATTTGCGACAGATTTTGGTGCGAAATATTCAGAAATCCAACAAAAAAACCAAGATGTGCATTTTCCCACCACAGAAGTATTTCCGTCAAATTGCCTTGTTGCGGATAAAAGTGCGTGACACATAAAAGTAATTTGTACCGAATAAATATATAACATTTAAATGAGTTTCCATCGCATTTTCATGTCTACAGATGGTTTCGTCACAAAGAATGTTGCGTTTTATAGCAAATGTGCCCACTGGTGTTGGCATGTGCTCTCTACCCAACAGATGGCAGATACAGTCTACTGGATGAGATTATTATGGACAAAGGAGTGAGATTATTTTTACATGTCAAACAGGCAGCAAAACATCGATCACCAGAATAAGACACATACTACAGTTGCGATAGTAAAAGATACATATATATACAGAATAATAGATACAAATATATATATAGAGAGAGTAATAGATACAGATATATATATATATATATATGTGTGTGTGTAGAGAGAGAGAGAGTAATAAATACAGAAATATATAGTGCAATAAATACAGATACTGTATATATAGAGTAATAGATACAGATATATAGAGAGTAACAGATACGGAATGCACATCTTCATTTTCATCTATGTATATAGATATATCCAAAAACACATATCGATGTTAAATGTTGTTTTTTTAAAGATTACTGGCTAACCCACTGATTCTACTTCATGGTTGCCCCGCCCTGAGGTGATGTCTGAGTTAGAAATGTACCTATGCTGTTGCCTGATTCTACTTCATGGTTGCCCCGCCCTGAGGTGATGTCTGAGTTAGAAATGTACCTATGCTGTTGCCTGATTCTACTTCATGGTTGCCCCGCCCTGAGGTGATGTCTGAGTTAGAAATGTACCTATGCTGTTGCCTGATTCTACTTCATGGTTGCCCCGCCCTGAGGTGATGTCTGAGTTAGAAATGTACCTATGCTGTTGCCTGATTCTACTTCATGGTTGCCCCGCCCTGAGGTGATGTCTGAGTTAGAAATGTACCTATGCTGTTGCCTCTTCCCCTTAGATCTCTCCTCCTACTGAGAGTATTTTGTTGACCAGCCCTTGGAGACCATGGTGGGAACGGTACCAGCCAATCAGCTACAACCTGTGTTCCAGATCAGGAAATGAGAGCGAGCTCAGAGACATGATTACCAGATGCAACAACGTTGGGGTAAACAACAATAATTTAAAAAACACAGGCGTGATCATGAACATGACAAACTTCATATTGTCTTAGAAGTCCACTGCTAGAGGTTAAGTAGGCTACTTGATCTCCTACTCTGCTCCCACAAACACACAGAAAAAAGTTAAATCACCATCATACTCGTACTACTAACCCAACAGAACCAAGTTTAACTGATGGTCTACCAACTCTTAACCAAAGTGACAGAACCAAGTTTAACTGATGGGCTACCAACTCTTAACCAAACCGACAGAACCAAGTTTAACTGATGGTCTACCAACTCTTAACCAAAGTGACAGAACCAAGTTTAACTGATGGTCTACCAACTCTTAACCAAAGTGACAGAACCAAGTTTAACTGATGGTCTACCAACTCTTAACCAAAGTGACAGAACCAAGTTTAACTGATGGTCTACCAACTCTTAACCAAACCGACAGAACCAAGTTTAACTGATGGTCTACCAACTCTTAACCAAAGTGACAGAACCAAGTTTAACTGATGGTCTACCAACTCTTAACCAAAGTGACAGAACCAAGTTTAACTTATGGTCTACCAACTCTTAACCAAAGTGACAGAACCAAGTTTAACTGATGGTCTACCAACTCTTAACCAAACCGACAGAACCAAGTTTAACTGATGGTCTACCAACTCTTAACCAAAGTGACAGAACCAAGTTTAACTGATGGTCTACCAACTCTTAACCAAAGTGACAGAACCAAGTTTAACTGATGGTCTACCAACTCTTAACCAAAGTGACAGAACCAAGTTTAACTGATGGTCTACCAACTCTTAACCAAACCGACAGAACCAAGTTTAACTGATGGTCTACCAACTCTTAACCAAACCGACAGAACCAAGTTTAACTGATGGTCTACCAACTCTTAACCAAAGTGACAGAACCAAGTTTAACTGATGGTCTACCAACTCTTAACCAAAGTGACAGAACCAAGTTTAACTGATGGTCTACCAACTCTTAACCAAACCGACAGAACCAAGTTTAACTGATGGTCTACCAACTCTTAACCAAACCGACAGAACCAAGTTTAACTGTTGGTCTACCAACTCTTAACCAAACCGACAGAACCAAGTTTAACTGATGGTCTACCAACTCTTAACCAAACCGACAGAACCAAGTTTAACTGATGGTCTACCAACTCTTAACCAAAGTGACAGAACCAAGTTTAACTTATGGTCTACCAACTCTTAACCAAAGTGACAGAACCAAGTTTAACTGATGGTCTACCAACTCTTAACCAAAGTGACAGAACCAAGTTTAACTTATGGTCTACCAACTCTTAACCAAAGTGACAGAACCAAGTTTAACTGATGGTCTACCAACTCTTAACCAAACCGTCAGAACCAAGTTTAACTTATGGTCTACCAACTCTTAACCAAAGTGACAGAACCAAGTTTAACTGTGGGTCTAACAACAAACCAAACCAACAGAACCAAGTTTAACTGTGGGTCTAACAACAAACCAAACCAACAGAACCAAGTTTAACTTGTTGGTCTAACAACAAACCAAACCAACAGAACCAAGTTTAACTTGTTGGTCTAACAACAAACCAAACCAACAGAACCAACAGTTAAAATCCTTCCTCCAGATCTATGTCCTGTTCAGTTTTCTCTGTGACACCAAAACCTCTCTCCTAATATTCCCAGGTTAACATCTACGTTGATGCCGTCATCAACCACATGTGTGGAGCTGGAGGCGGAGAGGGAACCCACTCTACCTGTGGAACCTATTTCAGTGCCAAAAAGATGGACTTCCCTTCCATTCCCTTCAGTCGCTTTGATTTCAACGAAGGCAAGTGCAAATCTGCCAGCGGAGACATCGAGAATTACAATGATATCAACCAGGTATGACTCAGTACACACTAAATTATTATTGATATCAACCAGGTATGACTCAGTAGTACAGTAGTACTAAATTATTATTGATATCAACCAGGTATGACTCAGTAGTACAGTAGTACTAAATTATTATTGCAGATCGTATTTTTATTTTTTTTACAGTTTGTAGCGTGGTTCTGCGTTGTGTACTTTTAACTAGGACGCTGCCACAACTGGAGGTCTGCTAGTTGAATTATTTTATTTATTTGCCCTGCACACGAAGAGACAACACACATTATGTTAACTCTTGGTGCGGTCCTAGCTCTCAGACACCTTGCTAGCTGGAGGTCAGGCAATTTTTACGCAATTTCACGAAATAATGTTTCTCTTTTTGTGGAGATGCTGAATAGTGGTCTTCATTAAGACCACCTAAAGGAGTAGTCTTTAACATTGGGAAACAAAACGTTTTATTCAAGTCTAAATTGATTCAAGTTTGCTGTTTTACTTGTGGGATACAATGCACTCTGTGTTATTGTGATACTTTCACACTGTCACTCTTTCAAGTTCGGTAACGGACAAATGACGGTAATCAGCTTCCGTAAGGTTTTGCTCCATCCCCAGGTACGTGATTGTCGTCTGGTGAGTCTGCTGGATCTCGCCCTGGAGAAGAACTATGTCAGAGAAAAGGTGGCTGACTACATGAACAAGCTGATCGACATGGGAGTGGCTGGGTTCAGAGTGGACGCCAGTAAACACATGTGGCCCGGCGACCTTGCTGTCATCTACGGAAGTCTGCACAACCTCAACACCCGCTGGTTCAACGGGGGATCCAGACCCTTCCTGTTCCAGGAGGTAAATATGTAACTCCTTGTTTTTCTAGTAATATACTTTAAAATATCAATATAATGTATATACTATAAAATATCAATATAATTTATATACTATAAAATATAAATATAATTTATTTACTATAAAATATAAATATAATGTATATACTATAAAATATAAATATAATGTGTATACTATAAAATATAATGTATATACTATAACATATAAATATAATGTATATACTATAAAATATAAATATAATGTATATACTATAAAATATAAATATAATGTATATACTATAAAATATCAATATAATGTATATACTATAAAATATCAATATAATTTATATACTATAAAATATAAATATAATGTATAAACTATAAAATATAAATATTATGTATATACTATAAAATATAAATATTATGTATATACTATAAAATATAAATATTATGTATATACTATAAAATATAAATATAATTTATATACTATAAAATATAAATATAATGTATATACTATAAAATATAAATATAATGTATATACTATAAAATATAAATATAATGTATATACTATAAAATATAAATATAATGTATATATACTATAAAATATAAATATAATTTATATACTATAAAATATAAATATAATTTATATACTATAAAATATAAATATAATGTATATACTATAAAATATAAATATAATGTATATACTATAAAATATAAATATAATTTATATACTATAAAATATCAATATAATTTATATACTATAAAATATAAATATAATGTATATACTATAAAATATAATGTAATGTATATACTATAAAATAGAAATATAATTTATTTACTATAAAATATCAATATAATTTATTTACTATAAAATATAAATATAATTTATATACTATAAAACTATACTACTCACCCCCCCAAACACAATATAATTTATATACTATAAAACTATACTACTCACCCCCCAAACACACAATATAATTAATATACTCTAAAACTATACTACTCACCCCTCCCAACACACAATATAATTTATATACTATAAAACTATACTACTCTCCCCCAACACACAGTATAATATATATACTATAAAACTATACTACTCCCCCAACACACAATATAATATATATACTATAAAACTATACTACTCCCCCAACACACAATATAATTTATATACTATAAGACTATACTACTCACCCCCAACACACAATATAATTTATATACTATAAAACTATACTACTCACCCCCAACACACAATATAATTTATATACTATAAAACTATACTACTCACCCCCAACACACAATATAATTTATATACTATAAAACTATACTACTCTCCCCCAACACACAATATAATATATATACTATAAAACTATACTACTCCCCCAACACACAATATAATTTATATACTATAAAACTATACTACTCACCCCCAACACACAATATAATTTATATACTATAAAACTATACTACTCGCCCCCAAAACACACAATATAATTTATATACTCTAAAACTATACTACTTGCCCCCCAACACACAATATAATTTATATATTATAAACTATACTACTCACCCCCCAACACACAATATAATTTATATACTATAAAACTATACTACCCCCCAACACACAATATAATTTATATACTCTAAAACTATACTACTTGCCCCCAACACACAATATAATATATATACTATAAAACTATACTACTCACCCCCCAACACACAATATAATTTATATACTATAAAACTATACTACTCACCCCCCAACACACAATATAATATATATACTATAAAACTATACTACTCACCCCCCAACACACAATATAATTTATATACTCTAAAACTATACTACTCACCCCCCAACACACAATATAATTTATATATTATAAACTATACTACTCACCCCCAAACACAATATAATTTATATACTATAAAACTATACTACTCACCCCCAACACACAATATAATTTATATACTATAAAACTATACTACTCACCCCCCAACACACAATATAATATATATACTATAAAACTATACTACTCACCCCCCAACACACAATATAATTTATATACTATAAAACTATACTACTCACCCCCCAACACACAATATAATATATATACTCTAAAACTATACTACTCACCCCCCAACACACAATATAATTTATATACTATAAAACTATACTACTCACCCCCCCCAACACACAATATAATTTATATACTATAAAACTATACTACTCCCCCAACACACAATATAATTGATATACTCTAAAACTATACTACTCCCCCAAACACAATATAATTTATATACTATAAAACTATACTACTCCCCCCAACACACAATATAATTTATATACTATAAAACTATACTACTCACCCCCAACACACAATATATTATATATACTATAAAACTATACTACTCACCCCCAAAACACAATATAATTTATATACTATAAAACTATACTACTCACCCCCCAACACACAATATATTATATATACTATAAAACTATACTACTCACCCCCCAACACACAATATAATTTATATACTATAAAACTATACTACCCCCCAACACACAATATAATTTATATACTCTAAAACTATACTACTCCCCCAAACACAATATAATTTATATACTATAAAACTATACTACTCCCCCAAACACAATATAATTTATATACTATAAAACTATACTACTCACACTTCAACACACAATATAATTTATATACTATAAAACTATACTACTCTCCCCCAACACACAATATAATATATATATACTATAAAACTATACTACTCACCCCCAACACACAATATAATTTATATACTATAAAACTATACTACTCACCCCCCAACACACAATATAATATATATACTCTAAAACTATACTACTCACCCCCAACACACAATATAATTTATATACTATAAAACTATACTACTCACCCCCCAACACACAATATAATTTATATACTCTAAAACTATACTACCCCCCCCCCAAAACACACAATATAATTTATATACTCTAAAACTATACTACTCCCCCCAAACACAATATAATTTATATACTATAAAACTATACTACTCACCCCCCAACACACAATATAATTTATATACTATAAAACTATACTACTCACCCCCCAACACAATATAATTTACATACTATTAAACTATACTACTCACCCCCAACACACAATATAATTTATATACTATAAAACTATACTACTCTCCCCAACACACAATATAATATATATACTATAAAACTATACTACTCACCCCCAACACACAATATAATTTATATACTATAAAACTATACTACTCACCCCCAACACACAATATAATATATATACTATAAAACTATACTACTCACCCCCCAACACACAATATAATTTATATACTATAAAACTATACTACTCACCCCCCAACACACAATATAATTTATACACTATAAAACTATACTACTCCCCCAACACACAATATAATTTATATACTCTAAAACTATACTACTCCCCCAAACACAATATAATTTATATACTATAAAACTATACTACTCACCCCCCAACACACAATATAATTTATATACTATAAAACTATACTACTCACACTCCCCAACACACAATATATTATATATACTATAAAACTATACTACTCGCCCCCCAAAACACAATATAATTTATATACTATAAAACTATACTACTCACCCCCCAACACACAATATATTATATATACTATAAAACTATACTACTCACCCCCAACACACAATATAATTTATATACTATAAAACTATACTACTCCCCCAACACACAATATAATTTATATACTCTAAAACTATACTACTCCCCCAAACACAATATAATTTATATACTATAAAACTATACTACTCCCCCAACACACAATATAATTTATATACTATAAAACTATACTACTCACACCCCCAACACACAATATAATTTATATACTATAAAACTATACTACTCTCCCCCAACACACAATATAATATATATACTATAAAACTATACTACTCACCCCCCAACACACAATATAATTTATATACTATAAAACTATACTACTCACCCCCAACACACAATATAATATATATACTATAAAACTATACTACTCACCCCCAACACACAATATAATTTATATACTATAAAACTATACTACTCACCCCCAACACACAATATAATTTATATACTATAAAACTATACTACTCCCCCAACACACAATATAATTTATATACTTAAAACTATACTACTCCCCCAAACACAATATAATTTATATACTATAAAACTATACTACTCACCCCCAACACACAATATAATTTATATACTATAAAACTATACTACTCACCCCCAACACACAATATATTATATATACTATAAAACTATACTACTCACCCCCCAAAACACAATATAATTTATATACTATAAAACTATACTACTCACCCCCAACACACAATATATTATATATACTATAAAACTATACTACTCACCCCCAACACACAATATAATTTATATACTATAAAACTATACTACTCCCCCAACACACAATATAATTTATATACTCTAAAACTATACTACCCCCCAAACACAATATAATTTTTATACTATAAAACTATACTACTCCCCCAACACACAATATAATTTATATACTATAAAACTATACTACTCCCCCAACACACAATATAATTTATATACTATAAAACTATACTACTCACCCCCAACACACAATATATTATATATACTATAAAACTATACTACTCACCCCCCAAAACACAATATAATTTATATACTATAAAACTATACTACTCACCCCCCCCAACACACAGTATAATTGCTTTGAGCATCGGAAGAACGTCTATATAGGACTGAATCCAATCAGTTTGTGTTCCATGACATGTAGACGTACCATCTACCATCCTCTTCCTCAGTCTTGGCATCTCCATTTGTAAATGTATATCTTCATCAGTGCTAAATGTTTTCTTTACTGCTTCCGTTTAGGTTATCGACATGGGTGGCGAGGCCATCCAGACCTCAGAGTACTTCCCCTTAGGCAGAGTCACGGAGTTCAAATATGGAGCCAAAATCGGAAACGTCTTCCGCAAGTGGAACGGCGAAAAGCTGTCTTACACCAAGTAAGATATGATTACATGAGTTAACATTGTACGTTTTCATTGTAGTAATTCAGAAGATTCTCTTATTAAAAAAAAACTAACTAATTAAAGATGGACTCCGGCTATTTCTGAACTTTTTTCTGTTGATAAACAGCATAAATGCAGTGATGTCCACGCACTTAAGAAAATAAATCTACTTAAAGACGTCGTCCATTCAGAGTTGGTCTGATGGTCTGACGTGATGTCATCGGCCTCCCCCCTTTGCTTGAGGAACAATACAAGAGCAATAGATAGCTAAAGAGGAAAGCCCCCCCCCCCCATTCACTTGTGCCATGTCATGAGGATACCTGGGCCACCTATTGACATGTGCTTTTTTCAGTAAATCTGGTGTCAAATGAGGTGGAATGGCACTTTAAATTATTTCCTCATAAGTTACACACTCATTTAAATACATTGTTAAATACAAACTCATAATATAACTTTTATAATTATTATATACATATTTTATATATATATATATATTATTACTTATCACATTGTGTTTGTGAATATTTCAAAGATACAGTCGATGTATTTTGTAAGTAGCCAAAGTGTGTGAATTTGTCAACTTTGTAATTTTCCTAAATCATTTCGATGTGTGTATTCCAGGAACTGGGGTGAGGGCTGGGGCTTCATGCCCGACAGCAATGCTCTTGTGTTTATTGATAACCATGACAACCAGAGAGGTCATGGAGGAGGTGGAAACGCCATACTCACCTTCTGGGACGCCAGGTACCCTCTCACTACACCTCTCTCTTACATACAAATCTTTCGCTACGCAACTTTGCCAATATCCATTTTAACAACATACAGTACTTCCTTCCTTTTATACTTCTTCCACTACTGTAAACATATTTTATGAGAGCTGAAGGAAGTACACAATTTATCTTCAGGAAAATATATATATTTCATACCGATCCCCCCCCCCGATGACATCAATGCATGATTAACAGAAAAAATAACAATTATGAAAACAACCATTATTTGAGGATTCATCGATTGTTGACTCACCTGCAGGATTTACAAGATGGCCGTGGCCTACATGCTTGCCCATCCCTACGGAGTGGCCCGTGTGATGTCCTCCTTCCGCTGGAACCGCGCTGATGACTGGCAGGGCCCTCCCAGCCACGAAGATGGATCCACCAAGGATGTCCATGTAAACGCCGACGACACCTGTGGAGACGGATGGGTGTGTGAGCACAGGTGGCGCCAGATTACGTAAGTCCTACAGCGAACAGAGGCAGGTATTGATGTACATCACAGGATGTTTGTGGCACATTGGGGAGGCGGTTAGCCTAGTGGTTAGAGCATTGGACTATTTAACCAAAAGGAAGTTCCAGTTCAAATCCCTGAGCTGACAAGGTAAAAAAAAAATATGTCGATCTGCCCCTGAAAAAGGCAGTTAACCCACTGTTGCTAGGCTGTCATTGAAAATAAGAATTTGTTCTTAACTAACTTGCCTAGTTAAAAAAAACATTCATTTAGGCAGAATTGGGCTGACTGTGTAATTGGGAAAGCATTCAGACCCCTTCACTTTTTTTCCACATTTTGTTACTTTATAGCATTATTCTAAAATGTATATATATATAAATATATATATCTCATCAATCTACACATAGTACCCCACGATGACAAAGTGAAAACAGGTTTTTAGAAACAAAATCAGAAACACCTTATTTACATAAGTATTCAGACCCTTTACTATGAGACTCGAAATTGATCTCAGGTGCATCCTGTTTCCATTGATACTCCTTGAGATGTTTCTACAACATGATTGGAGTCCACCTGTGTGTAAATTCAATTGATTGGACATGATTTGGAAAGGCACACACCTGTCTATATAAGGTCCCACAGTTGACAAAAAAAATGTCAGAGCAAAAACCAAGTCATGAGGTCAAAGGAATGGTCTGTAGAGCTCCGAGACAGGATTGTGTTGATCCGGGGAAGGGTACCAAACAATTTCTGCAATATTGAAGGTTCCCAAGTACACAGTGGCCTCCATCATTCTTAAACGGAAGACGTTTGCAACTATCAAGACTCTTCCGAGAGCTGCCCGGCCAAACTTAGCAATCGGGGGAGAAGGAACTTGATGGTCACTCTGACAGAGCTCCAGAGTTCCTCTGTGGAGATAGGAGAACTTGATGGTCACTCTGACAGAGCTCCAGAGTTCCTCTGTGGAGATAGGAGAACTTGATGGTCACTCTGACAGAGCTCCAGAGTTCCTCTGTGGAGATAGGAGAACTTGATGGTCACTCTGACAGAGCTCCAGAGTTCCTCTGTGGAGATAGGAGAACTTGATGGTCACTCTGACAGAGCTCCAGAGTTCCTCTGTGGAGATAGGAGAACTTGATGGTCACTCTGACAGAGCTCCAGAGTTCCTCTGTGGAGATAGGAGAACTTGATGGTCACTCTGACAGAGCTCCAGAGTTCCTCTGTGGAGATAGGAGAACTTGATGGTCACTCTGACAGAGCTCCAGAGTTCCTCTGTGGAGATAGGAGAACTTGAAAATAGTTGCGCAGTGACGCTCCCGTCCAACCTGACAGAACTTGAGAGGATCTGCCGAGAAGAATGGTAGAAACTCCCCAATTACAAGCGTGCCAAGCTTGTAGCGTCATACCCAAGAAGACTCGAGGCTGTAATCACTGCCAAGGTGTTTCAACAAACTACTGTGTAAATACCTATGTAGATGTAGAATTTCAATTTTACAAACTGACTTGTTGGAAAGGTGGCATATTATGACAGCGCCACGTTGATAGACACTTAGCTCTTCAGTGTTCTGCTGCCAATGTTTGTCTATGGAGAATGCATGACCGTGTGCTCGATTTAATACGCCTGTCAGTAACGGGTGGGGCTGAAATAGCCGAAGCCACTAATTTAAAGGGGTGTCCACATACCTTTGACCATGTAATGTATCACAGACACATTTAAATCAACACATCTTATTCACCGTTCGTTCCACTGACCGTAGCTACTAGGAACAGTTTTGGTTGTTGTAACCATGGTAAAAGATTACCTCTTTGTCTTCTGTCTGTGTAGGAACATGGCTACCTTCCGTAACGTGGTGAACGGACAGCCCCATTCCAACTGGTGGGATAATGGAGACAACCAGGTGGCCTTTGGACGCGGTAACCGTGGCTTCATTGTCTTCAACAACGACGACTGGTAATATACCTTATATCCTTATGTACATGTTCCTTATCCCCTTACACTGTGTATAAGACAGTAGTTTTGGAATTGTTAGTTAGATTACTTGTTGGTTATCACTGCATTGTCGGAACTCGAAGCACAAGCATTTCGCTACAATCGCATTAACATCTGCTAACCATGTGTATGTGACAAATAAAATTAGATTCGATTCGATTTGATTTGATTTGATTTGATATACTGTAACAGCTTGGTTAATAATGTCTATACTGTAACACCTTGGTTAATAATGTCTATACTGTAACACCTTGGTTAATAATGTCTATACTGTAACACCTTGGTTAATAATGTCTATACTGTAACACCTTGGTTAATAATGTCTATACTGTAACACCTTGGTTAATAATGTCTATACTGTAACACCTTGGTTAATAATGTCTATACTGTAACACCTTGGTTAATAATGTCTATACTGTAACACCTTGGTTAATAATGTCTATACTGTAACACCTTGGTTAATAATGTCTATACTGTAACACCTTGGTTAATAATGTATATACTGTAACACCTTGGTTAATAATGTCTATACTGTAACAGCTTGGTTAATAATGTCTATACTGTAACACCTTGGTTAATAATGTATATACTGTAACACCTTGGTTAATAATGTCTATACTGTAACACCTTGGTTAATAATGTCTATACTGTAACACCTTGGTTAATTTGTTGGCTGACTGGTTGGTAAGTTTGTTGGTGGGTGGGTGGGTTTGGTTGATTGGCAGAGGGATCAATCAATTGACTGACTGACTGATTAGTTGACTGGTTGGTTGATTGATTGACTGAGTGGTTAATTGATTGAATTCAGATCAACTTCACTCTTAGCTCTCTACTTCCTGTGTTTCAACCAATCAGGCACCTGGATGTGACTCTGAACACTGGCATGCCTGGCGGCGCCTACTGTGATGTCATTTCTGGCCAGAGGGACGGAGAGCGCTGCACGGGGAAGAGCATCAACGTCGGGGACGATGGTCGCGCCCACTTCAAGATCAGCAACACCGACGAGGACCCCATGGTGGCGATCCATGCCGACTCCAAGCTGTAAAAAAACAAAACACTATAAACATAAATAAACAATAAAATCTACTGCAAACTGAACTTCTGTGGTGGTTTGGTTTTGTTTTTGCTGTTATGTGAAGGCTTGGTCAATGCTGAATCTATCTCAGCAGATGTCCTTTAACCAGAAGGGGACTAGGGTTCCAATTTTGGAACACCCCCCCCACGTTCGGCTGGAAGGTGGCGCATGGAACGCAAAAATATTCCTAAAAATATTTAACCTCCACACATTAACAAGTCCAATGGCTCAAATGAAAGATAAACAACTTGTTTTCTCCTGAGATTCTCCTGAGATTCTACTGAGATTTTAATGAGATTCTACTGAGATTCCACTGAGATTCCACTGAGATTCTCCGGAGATTCTACTGAGATTCTCCTGAGATTCTACTGAGATTCTCCTGAGATTCTCCTGAGATTCCACTGAGATTCCACTGAGATTCCACTGAGATTCTACTGAGATTCTCCTGAGATTCTACTGAGATTTTAATGAGATTCTACTGAGATTCCACTGAGATTCCACTGAGATTCTCCGGAGATTCTACTGAGATTCTCCTGAGATTCTACTGAGATTCTCCTGAGATTCTCCTGAGATTCCACTGAGATTCCACTGAGATTCCACTGAGATTCTACTGAGATTCTCCTGAGATTCTACTGAGATTCCACTGAGATTCTACTGAGATTCTACTGAGATTCTACTGAGATTCAACTGAGATTCTACTGAGATTCTCCTGAGATTCTACTGAGATTCTCCTGAGATTCTACTGAGATTCTCCTGAGATTCTACTGAGATTCTACTGAGATTCCACTGAGATTCTACTGAGATTCTACTGAGATTCTCCGGAGATTCTACTGAGATTCTCCTGAGATTCTCCTGAGATTCTCCTGAGATTCCACTGAGATTCCACTGAGATTCTACTGAGATTCTCCTGAGATTCTACTGAGATTCCACTGAGATTCTACTGAGATTCTCCTGAGATTCTACTGAGATTCCACTGAGATTCTACTGAGATTTTCCTGAGATTCTACTGAGATTCTCCTGAGATTCTACTGAGATTCTCCTAAGATTCTACTGAGATTCTCCTGAGATTCTCCTGAGATTCCACTGAGATTCCACTGAGATTCTCCTGAGATTCTACTGAGATTCCAGTGAGATTCTACTGGGATTCTACTGAGATTCTACTGAGATTCCACTGAGATTCTACTGAGATTCTCCTGAGATTCTACTGAGATTCTCCTGAGATTCTACTGAGATTCTCCTGAGATTCTACTGAGATTCTACTGAGATTCCACTGAGATTCCACTGAGATTCTCCGGAGATTCTACTGAGATTCTGAGATTCTCCTGAGATTCTCCTGAGATTCCACTGAGATTCCACTGAGATTCCACTGAGATTCTACAGAGACTCTCATGAGATTCTACTGAGATTTTAATGAGATCCTACTGAGATTCCACTGAGATTCCACTGAGATTCTCCGGAGATTCTACTGAGATTCTACTGAGATTCTCCTGAGATTCTACTGAGATTCTCCTGAGATTCTCCTGAGATTCCACTGAGATTCCACTGAGATTCCACTGAGATTCTACTGAGATTCTCCTGAGATTCTACTGAGATTCCACTGAGATTCTACTGAGATTCTACTGAGATTCTACTGAGATTCCACTGAGATTCTACTGAGATTCTCCTGAGATTCTACTGAGATTCTCCTGAGATTCTACTGAGATTCTACTGAGATTCCACTGAGATTCTCCTGAGATTCTCCTGAGATTCCACTGAGATTCCACTGAGATTCCACTGAGATTCTCCGGAAATTCTACTGAGATTCTCCGGAGATTCTCCGGAGATTCTCCTGAGATTCTCCTGAGATTCTCCTGAGATTCCACTGAGATTCCACTGAGATTCTACTGAGATTCTCCTGAGATTCTACTGAGATTCCACTGAGATTCTACTGAGATTCTACTGAGATTCCACTGAGATTCTACTGAGATTCTCCTGAGATTCTACTGAGATTCTCCTGAGATTCTACTGAGATTCTCCTGAGATTCTACTGAGATTCTACTGAGATTCCACTGAGATTCTCCGGAGATTCTACTGAGATTCTCCTGAGATTCTCCTGAGATTCTCCTGAGATTCTCCTGAGATTCCACTGAGATTCCACTGAGATTCTACTGAGATTCTCCTGAGATTCTACTGAGATTCCACTGAGATTCTACTGAGATTCTACTGAGATTCTACTGAGATTCCACTGAGATTCTACTGAGATTCTCCTGAGATTCTACTGAGATTCTCCTGAGATTCTACTGAGATTCTCCTGAGATTCTACTGAGATTCTCCTAAGATTCTACTGAGATTCTCCTGAGATTCTCCTGAGATTCCACTGAGATTCCACTGAGATTCTCCTGAGATTCTACTGAGATTCCACTGAGATTCTACTGGGATTCTACTGAGATTCTACTGAGATTCCACTGAGATTCTACTGAGATTCTCCTGAGATTCTACTGAGATTCTCCTGAGATTCTACTGAGATTCTCCTGAGATTCTACTGAGATTCTACTGAGATTCCACTGAGATTCCAATGAGATTCTCCGGAGATTCTACTGAGATTCTGAGATTCTCCTGAGATTCTCCTGAGATTCCACTGAGATTCCACTGAGATTCCACTGAGATTCTACAGAGATTCTACTGTGATTCCACTGAGATTCTACTGAGATTCTCCTGAGATTCTCCTGAGATTCCACTGAGATTCCACTGAGATTCCACTGAGATTCTACTGAGATTCTCCTGAGATTCTACTGAGATTCTACTGAGATTCCACTGAGATTCTACTGAGATTCTACTGAGATTCCACTGAGATTCCACTGAGATTCTACTGAGATTCTCCTGAGATTCGACTGAGATTCTCCTGAGATTCTACTGAGATTCTACTGAGATTCCACTGAGATTCCACTGAGATTCTCCGGAGATTCTACTGAGATTCTACTGAGATTCTCCTGAGATTCTCCTGAGATTCCACTGAGATTCCACTGAGATTCCACTGAGATTCTACTGAGATTCTCCTGAGATTCTACTGAGATTCCACTGAGATTCTACTGAGATTCTACTGAGATTCTACTGAGATTCCACTGAGATTCTACTGAGATTCTCCTGAGATTCTCCTGAGATTCTACTGAGATTCTTCTGAGATTCTCCTGAGATTCTCCTGAGATTCTCCTGAGATTCTCCTGAGATTCCACTGAGATTCCACTGAGATTCCACTGAGATTCCACTGAGATTCTACTGAGATTCTACTGAGATTCTACTGAGATTCCACTGAGATTCTACTGAGATTCTCCTGAGATTCTACTGAGATTCTCGTGAGATTCTACTGAGATTTTACTGAGATTTTACTGAGATTCAACTGAGATTCCACTGAGATTCCACTGAGATTATCCTGAGATTCTACTGAGATTCTCCTGAGATTCTACTGAGATTCTCCTGAGATTCTACTGAGATTCTACTGAGATTTCACTGAGATTCCACTGAGATTCCCCTGAGATTCTACTGAGATTCCACTGAGATTCTCTTGAGATTCTACTGAGATTCCACTGAGATTCCACTGAGATTCCACTGAGATTCTACTGAGATTCTACTGAGATTCTACTGAGATTCCACTGAGATTCCACTGAGATTCCTCTGAGATTCTACTGAGATTCTAATGAGATTCTACTGAGATTCCACTGAGATTCCACTGAGATTCCACTGAGATTCTACTGTGATTCCACTGAGATTCTACTGAGATTCTCCTGAGATTCTACTGAGATTCTCATGAGATTCTACTGAGATTCCACTGAGATTCTACTGAGATTCTACTGAGATTCTACTGAGATTCAACTGAGATTCAACTGAGATTCTCCTGAGATTCTACTGAGATTCTACTGAGATTCTACTGAGATTCTCCTGAGATTCTACTGAGATTCTACTGAGATTCCACTGAGATTCTACTGAGATTCTACTGAGATTCTCCGGAGATTCTACTGAGATTCTACTGAGATTCTCCTGAGATTCTCCTGAGATTCTCCTGAGATTCCACTGAGATTCCACTGAGATTCTACTGAGATTCTCCTGAGATTCTACTGAGATTCCACTGAGATTCTACTGAGATTCTCCTGAGATTCTACTGAGATTCCACTGAGATTCTACTGAGATTTTCCTGAGATTCTACTGAGATTCTCCTGAGATTCTACTGAGATTCTCCTAAGATTCTACTGAGATTCTCCTGAGATTCTCCTGAGATTCCACTGAGATTCCACTGAGATTCTCCTGAGATTCTACTGAGATTCCAGTGAGATTCTACTGGGATTCTACTGAGATTCTACTGAGATTCCACTGAGATTCTACTGAGATTCTCCTGAGATTCTACTGAGATTCTCCTGAGATTCTACTGAGATTCTCCTGAGATTCTACTGAGATTCTACTGAGATTCCACTGAGATTCCACTGAGATTCTCCGGAGATTCTACTGAGATTCTGAGATTCTCCTGAGATTCTCCTGAGATTCCACTGAGATTCCACTGAGATTCCACTGAGATTCTACAGAGACTCTCATGAGATTCTACTGAGATTTTAATGAGATCCTACTGAGATTCCACTGAGATTCCACTGAGATTCTCCGGAGATTCTACTGAGATTCTACTGAGATTCTCCTGAGATTCTACTGAGATTCTCCTGAGATTCTCCTGAGATTCTCCTGAGATTCCACTGAGATTCCACTGAGATTCTACTGAGATTCTCCTGAGATTCTACTGAGATTCCACTGAGATTCTACTGAGATTCTACTGAGATTCTACTGAGATTCCACTGAGATTCTACTGAGATTCTCCTGAGATTCTACTGAGATTCTCCTGAGATTCTACTGAGATTCTACTGAGATTCCACTGAGATTCTCCTGAGATTCTCCTGAGATTCCACTGAGATTCCACTGAGATTCCACTGAGATTCCACTGAGATTCTCCGGAGATTCTACTGAGATTCTCCTGAGATTCTCCTGAGATTCTCCTGAGATTCCACTGAGATTCCACTGAGATTCTACTGAGATTCTCCTGAGATTCTACTGAGATTCCACTGAGATTCTACTGAGATTCTACTGAGATTCCACTGAGATTCTACTGAGATTCTCCTGAGATTCTACTGAGATTCTCCTGAGATTCTACTGAGATTCTCCTGAGATTCTACTGAGATTCTACTGAGATTCCACTGAGATTCTCCGGAGATTCTCCTGAGATTCTCCTGAGATTCTCCTGAGATTCTCCTGAGATTCTCCTGAGATTCCACTGAGATTCCACTGAGATTCTACTGAGATTCTCCTGAGATTCTACTGAGATTCCACTGAGATTCTACTGAGATTCTACTGAGATTCTACTGAGATTCCACTGAGATTCTACTGAGATTCTCCTGAGATTCTACTGAGATTCTCCTGAGATTCTACTGAGATTCTCCTGAGATTCTACTGAGATTCTCCTAAGATTCTACTGAGATTCTCCTGAGATTCTCCTGAGATTCCACTGAGATTCCACTGAGATTCTCCTGAGATTCTACTGAGATTCCACTGAGATTCTACTGGGATTCTACTGAGATTCTACTGAGATTCCACTGAGATTCTACTGAGATTCTCCTGAGATTCTACTGAGATTCTCCTGAGATTCTACTGAGATTCTACTGAGATTCTACTGAGATTCCACTGAGATTCCAATGAGATTCTCCGGAGATTCTACTGAGATTCTGAGATTCTCCTGAGATTCTCCTGAGATTCCACTGAGATTCCACTGAGATTCCACTGAGATTCTACAGAGATTCTCATGAGATTCTACTGAGATTTTAATGAGATCCTACTGAGATTCCACTGAGATTCCACTGAGATTCTCCGGAGATTCTACTGAGATTCTCCGGAGATTCTACTGAGATTCTCCTGAGATTCTACTGAGATTCCACTGAGATTCTACTGAGATTCTCCTGAGATTCTACTGAGATTCTCCTGAGATTCTACTGAGATTCTACTGAGATTCCACTGAGATTCTCCTGAGATTCTCCTGAGATTCCACTGAGATTCCACTGAGATTCCACTGAGATTCCACTGAGATTCTACTGAGATTCTCCTGAGATTCTACTGAGATTCTACTGAGATTCCACTGAGATTCTACTGAGATTCTACTGAGATTCCACTGAGATTCCACTGAGATTCTCCTGAGATTCTACTGAGATTCTACTGAGATTCTACTGAGATTCTACTGAGATTCTACTGAGATTCCACTGAGATTCTACTGAGATTCTACTGAGATTCTCCTGAGATTCTACTGAGATTCTCCTGAGATTCTCCGGAGATTCTCCTGAGATTCTCCTGAGATTCTCCTGAGATTCTCCTGAGATTCTCCTGAGATTCTCCTGAGATTCCACTGAGATTCCACTGAGATTCCACTGAGATTCTACTGAGATTCTACTGAGATTCCACTGAGATTCTACTGAGATTCTCCTGAGATTCTCCTGAGATTCTACTGAGATTCTACTGAGATTCTCCTGAGATTTTACTGAGATTCAACTGAGATTCCACTGAGATTCCACTGAGATTATCCTGAGATTCTACTGAGATTCTCCTGAGATTCTCCTGAGATTCTCCTGAGATTCTACTGAGATTTCACTGAGATTCCACTGAGATTCCCCTGAGATTCTACTGAGATTCCACTGAGATTCTACTGAGATTCTACTGAGATTCTCCTGAGATTCTACTGAGATTCCACTGAGATTCCACTGAGATTCCACTGAGATTCTACTGAGATTCTACTGAGATTCCACTGAGATTCCACTGAGATTCCTCTGAGATTCTACTGAGATTCTAATGAGATTCTACTGAGATTCCACTGAGATTCCACTGAGATTCTACTGTGATTCCACTGAGATTCTACTGAGATTCTCCTGAGATTCTCCTGAGATTCCACTGAGATTCCACTGAGATTCCACTGAGATTCTACTGAGATTCTCCTGAGATTCTACTGAGATTCTACTGAGATTCCACTGAGATTCTACTGAGATTCTACTGAGATTCCACTGAGATTCCACTGAGATTCTACTGAGATTCTCCTGAGATTCGACTGAGATTCTCCTGAGATTCTACTGAGATTCTACTGAGATTCCACTGAGATTCCACTGAGATTCTCCGGAGATTCTACTGAGATTCTCCTGAGATTCTACTGAGATTCTCCTGAGATTCTCCTGAGATTCCACTGAGATTCCACTGAGATTCTACTGAGATTCTACTGAGATTCTCCTGAGATTCTACTGAGATTCTACTGAGATTCTACTGAGATTCTACTGAGATTCCACTGAGATTCCACTGAGATTCTCCTGAGATTCTCCTGAGATTCTCCTGAGATTCTACTGAGATTCTTCTGAGATTCTCCTGAGATTCTCCTGAGATTCTCCTGAGATTCCACTGAGATTCCACTGAGATTCCACTGAGATTCTACTGAGATTCTACTGAGATTCTACTGAGATTCTCCTGAGATTCTACTGAGATTCTCGTGAGATTCTACTGAGATTTTACTGAGATTTTACTGAGATTCAACTGAGATTCCACTGAGATTCCACTGAGATTATCCTGAGATTCTACTGAGATTCTCCTGAGATTCTACTGAGATTCTCCTGAGATTCTACTGAGATTCTACTGAGATTTCACTGAGATTCCACTGAGATTCCCCTGAGATTCTACTGAGATTCCACTGAGATTCTCTTGAGATTCTACTGAGATTCCACTGAGATTCCACTGAGATTCCACTGAGATTCTACTGAGATTCTACTGAGATTCCACTGAGATTCCACTGAGATTCCTCTGAGATTCTACTGAGATTCTAATGAGATTCTACTGAGATTCCACTGAGATTCCACTGAGATTCCACTGAGATTCCACTGAGATTCTACTGTGATTCCACTGAGATTCTACTGAGATTCTCCTGAGATTCTACTGAGATTCTCATGAGATTCTCCTGAGATTATACTGAGATTCCACTGAGATTCCACTGAGATTCTACTGAGATTCAACTGAGATTCAACTGAGATTCTACTGAGATTCAACTGAGATTCAACTGAGATTCTACTGAGATTCCACTGAGATTCCTCTGAGATTCTACTGAGATTCTAATGAGATTCTACTGAGATTCCACTGAGATTCCACTGAGATTCCACTGAGATTCTACTGTGATTCCACTGAGATTCTACTGAGATTCTCCTGAGATTCTCCTGAGATTCCACTGAGATTCCACTGAGATTCCACTGAGATTCTACTGAGATTCTCCTGAGATTCTACTGAGATTCTACTGAGATTCCACTGAGATTCTACTGAGATTCTACTGAGATTCCACTGAGATTCCACTGAGATTCTACTGAGATTCTCCTGAGATTCTCCTGAGATTCTACTGAGATTCTACTGAGATTCCACTGAGATTCTCCGGAGAATCTACTGAGATTCTCCTGAGATTCTACTGAGATTCTCCTGAGATTCTACTGAGATTCTACTGAGATTTCACTGAGATTCCACTGAGATTCCCCTGAGATTCTACTGAGATTCCACTGAGATTCTACTGAGATTCTACTGAGATTCTCCTGAGATTCTACTGAGATTCCACTGAGATTCCACTGAGATTCCACTGAGATTCTACTGAGATTCTACTGAGATTCCACTGAGATTCCACTGAGATTCCTCTGAGATTCCACTGAGATTCTAATGAGATTCTACTGAGATTCCACTGAGATTCCACTGAGATTCTACTGTGATTCCACTGAGATTCTCCTGAGATTCTCCTGAGATTCCACTGAGATTCCACTGAGATTCCACTGAGATTCTACTGAGATTCTCCTGAGATTCTACTGAGATTCTACTGAGATTCCACTGAGATTCTACTGAGATTCTACTGAGATTCCACTGAGATTCCACTGAGATTCTACCGAGATTCGACTGAGATTCTCCTGAGATTCTCCTGAGATTCTACTGAGATTCTACTGAGATTCCACTGAGATTCCACTGAGATTCTCCGGAGATTCTACTGAGATTCTCCTGAGATTCTACTGAGATTCTCCTGAGATTCTCCTGAGATTCCACTGAGATTCCACTGAGATTCCACTGAGATTCTACTGAGATTCTCCTGAGATTCTACTGAGATTCCACTGAGATTCTACTGAGATTCTACTGAGATTCTACTGAGATTCTCCTGAGATTCTCCTGAGATTCTACTGAGATTCTTCTGAGATTCTCCTGAGATTCTCCTGAGATTCTCCTGAGATTCCACTGAGATTCCACTGAGATTCCACTGAGATTCTACTGAGATTCTACTGAGATTCTACTGAGATTCCACTGAGATTCTACTGAGATTCTCCTGAGATTCTACTGAGATTCTCGTGAGATTCTACTGAGATTTTACTGAGATTTTACTGAGATTCAACTGAGATTCCACTGAGATTCCACTGAGATTATCCTGAGATTCTACTGAGATTCTCCTGAGATTCTACTGAGATTCTCCTGAGATTCTACTGAGATTCTACTGAGATTTCACTGAGATTCCACTGAGATTCCCCTGAGATTCTACTGAGATTCCACTGAGATTCTCTTGAGATTCTACTGAGATTCCACTGAGATTCCACTGAGATTCCACTGAGATTCTACTGAGATTCTACTGAGATTCTACTGAGATTCCACTGAGATTCCACTGAGATTCCTCTGAGATTCTACTGAGATTCTAATGAGATTCTACTGAGATTCCACTGAGATTCCACTGAGATTCCACTGAGATTCCACTGAGATTCTACTGTGATTCCACTGAGATTCTACTGAGATTCTCCTGAGATTCTACTGAGATTCTCATGAGATTCTCCTGAGATTATACTGAGATTCCACTGAGATTCCACTGAGATTCTACTGAGATTCTACTGAGATTCAACTGAGATTCTACTGAGATTCAACTGAGATTCAACTGAGATTCTACTGAGATTCCACTGAGATTCCACTGAGATTCCTCTGAGATTCTACTGAGATTCTAATGAGATTCTACTGACATTCCACTGAGATTCCACTGAGATTCCACTGAGATTCTACTGTGATTCCACTGAGATTCTACTGAGATTCTCCTGAGATTCTACTGAGATTCCACTGAGATTCCACTGAGATTCTCCGGAGATTCTACTGAGATTCTCCTGAGATTCTACTGAGATTCTCCTGAGATTCTCCTGAGATTCCACTGAGATTCCACTGAGATTCCACTGAGATTCTACTGAGATTCTCCTGAGATTCTACTGAGATTCCACTGAGATTCTACTGAGATTCTACTGAGATTCTACTGAGATTCCACTGAGATTCTACTGAGATTCTCCTGAGATTCTACTGAGATTCTACTGAGATTCTTCTGAGATTCTCCTGAGATTCTCCTGAGATTCTCCTGAGATTCTCCTGAGATTCCACTGAGATTCCACTGAGATTCCACTGAGATTCTACTGAGATTCTACTGAGATTCTACTGAGATTCCACTGAGATTCTACTGAGATTCTCCTGAGATTCTACTGAGATTCTCGTGAGATTCTCCTGAGATTTTACTGAGATTTTACTGAGATTCAACTGAGATTCCACTGAGATTCCACTGAGATTTCACTGAGATTCCACTGAGATTCCCCTGAGATTCTACTGAGATTCCACTGAGATTCTCTTGAGATTCTACTGAGATTCCACTGAGATTCCACTGAGATTCCACTGAGATTCTACTGAGATTCTACTGAGATTCTACTGAGATTCCACTGAGATTCCACTGAGATTCCTCTGAGATTCTACTGAGATTCTAATGAGATTCTACTGAGATTCCACTGAGATTCCACTGAGATTCCACTGAGATTCCACTGAGATTCTACTGTGATTCCACTGAGATTCTACTGAGATTCTCCTGAGATTCTACTGAGATTCTCATGAGATTCTCCTGAGATTATACTGAGATTCCACTGAGATTCCACTGAGATTCTACTGAGATTCTACTGAGATTCAACTGAGATTCTGCTGAGATTCAACTGAGATTCAACTGAGATTCAACTGAGATTCAACTGAGATTCTACTGAGATTCTACTGAGATTCCACTGAGATTCCACTGAGATTCCTCTGAGATTCTACTGAGATTCTAATGAGATTCTACTGACATTCCACTGAGATTCCACTGAGATTCCACTGAGATTCTACTGTGATTCCACTGAGATTCTACTGAGATTCTCCTGAGATTCTCCTGAGATTCCACTGAGATTCCACTGAGATTCCACTGAGATTCTACTGAGATTCTCCTGAGATTCTACTGAGATTCTACTGAGATTCCACTGAGATTCTACTGAGATTCTACTGAGATTCCACTGAGATTCCACTGAGATTCTACTGAGATTCTCCTGAGATTCGACTGAGATTCTCCTGAGATTCTACTGAGATTCTACTGAGATTCCACTGAGATTCCACTGAGATTCTCCGGAGATTCTACTGAGATTCTCCTGAGATTCTACTGAGATTCTCCTGAGATTCTCCTGAGATTCCACTGAGATTCCACTGAGATTCTACTGAGATTCTCCTGAGATTCTACTGAGATTCCACTGAGATTCTACTGAGATTCTACTGAGATTCTACTGAGATTCCACTGAGATTCTACTGAGATTCTCCTGAGATTCTCCTGAGATTCTACTGAGATTCTACTGAGATTCTTCTGAGATTCTCCTGAGATTCTCCTGAGATTCTCCTGAGATTCTCCTGAGATTCCACTGAGATTCCACTGAGATTCTACTGAGATTCTACTGAGATTCTACTGAGATTCCACTGAGATTCTACTGAGATTCTCCTGAGATTCTACTGAGATTCTCGTGAGATTCTCCTGAGATTTTACTGAGATTTTACTGAGATTCAACTGAGATTCCACTGAGATTCCACTGAGATTATCCTGAGATTCTACTGAGATTCTCCTGAGATTCTACTGAGATTCTCCTGAGATTCTACTGAGATTCTACTGAGATTTCACTGAGATTCCACTGAGATTCCCCTGAGATTCTACTGAGATTCCACTGAGATTCTCTTGAGATTCTACTGAGATTCCACTGAGATTCCACTGAGATTCCACTGAGATTCTACTGAGATTCTACTGAGATTCCACTGAGATTCCACTGAGATTCCTCTGAGATTCTACTGAGATTCTAATGAGATTCTACTGAGATTCCACTGAGATTCCACTGAGATTCCACTGAGATTCCACTGAGATTCTACTGTGATTCCACTGAGATTCTACTGAGATTCTCCTGAGATTCTACTGAGATTCTCATGAGATTCTCCTGAGATTATACTGAGATTCCACTGAGATTCCACTGAGATTCTACTGAGATTCTACTGAGATTCAACTGAGATTCTACTGAGATTCAACTGAGATTCAACTGAGATTCAACTGAGATTCTACTGAGATTCTACTGAGATTCCACTGAGATTCCACTGTGATTCTCCGGAGATTCTACTGAGATTCTCCTGAGATTCCACTGAGATTCTCCTGAGATTCTCCTGAGATTCTACTGAGATTCTCCTGAGATTATACTGAGATTCCACTGAGATTCCACTGAGATTCTACTGAGATTCTACTGAGATTCAACTGAGATTCTACTGAGATTCAACTGAGATTCAACTGAGATTCAACTGAGATTCTACTGAGATTCTACTGAGATTCCACTGAGATTCCACTGTGATTCTCCGGAGATTCTACTGAGATTCTCCTGAGATTCTACTGAGATTCTCCTGAGATTCTCCTGAGATTCCACTGAGATTCCACTGAGATTCTACTGAGATTCTCCTGAGATTCTACTGAGATTCCACTGAGATTCTACTGAGATTCTACTGAGATTCTACTGAGATTCTACTGAGATTCTCCTGAGATTCTACTGAGATTCTCCTGAGATTCTACTGAGATTCTTCTGAGATTCTCCTGAGATTCTCCTGAGATTCTCCTGAGATTCCACTGAGATTCCACTGAGATTCCACTGAGATTCCACTGAGATTCCACTGAGATTCTACTGAGATTCTCCTGAGATTCTCCTGAGATTCTCCTGAGATTCCACTGAGATTCCACTGAGATTCCACTGAGATTCCACTGAGATTCTACTGAGATTCTACTGAGATTCCACTGAGATTCCACTGAGATTCCACTGAGATTCTACTGAGATTCTACTGAGATTCTACTGAGATTCTACTGAGATTCCACTGAGATTCCACTGAGATTCTACTGAGATTCTCCTGAGATTCTCCTGAGATTCTCCTGAGATTTTACTGAGATTCTACTGAGATTCAACTGAGATTCCACTGAGATTCCACTGAGATTCCACTGAGATTCTACTGAGATTCTACTGAGATTCTACTGAGATTCTCCTGAGATTCTCCTGAGATTCTACTGAGATTCTACTGAGATTCTACTGAGATTTCACTGAGATTCCACTGAGATTCCCCTGAGATTCTACTGAGATTCCACTGAGATTCTACTGAGATTCTACTGAGATTCCACTGAGATTCCACTGAGATTCCTCTGAGATTCTACTGAGATTCTAATGAGATTCTACTGAGATTCCACTGAGATTCCACTGAGATTCTACTGTGATTCCACTGAGATTCTACTGAGATTCTCCTGAGATTCTACTGAGATTCTCATGAGATTCTCCTGAGATTCTACTGAGATTCCACTGAGATTCCACTGAGATTCTACTGAGATTCTACTGAGATTCAACTGAGATTCTACTGAGATTCAACTGAGATTCAACTGAGATTCTACTGAGATTCTACTGAGATTCTCCTGAGATTCTCCTGGGATTCTACTGAGATTCTACTGAGATTCTCCTGAGATTCTACTGAGATTCTTCTGAGATTCTACTTAGATTCTACTGAGATTCTACTGAGATTCTCCTGAGATTCTACTGTGATAAATTGTAAATCTCCAGTCTTTAACAGGTGAAACTGTAAAGCCTTCTGAGGGCTGTAGATTCTACTGTGATAAATCTCCAGTCTTTAACAGGTGAAACTGTAAAACCTTCTGAGGGCTGTAGATTCTACTGTGATAAATCTCCTGTCTTTAACAGGTGAACCTGTAAAACCTTCTGAGGGCTGTAGATTCTACTGTGATAAATCTCCTGTCTTTAACAGGTGAAACTGTAAAGCCTTCTGAGGGCTGTAGATTCTACTGTGATAAATTGTAAATCTCCTGTCTTTAACAGGTGAAACTGTAAAACCTTCTGAGGGCTGTAGATTCTACTGTGATAAATCTCCTGTCTTTAACAGGTGAAACTGTAAAACCTTCTGAGGGCTGTAGATTCTACTGTGATAAATCTCCAGTCTTTAACAGGTGAAACTGTAAAACCTTCTGAGGGCTGTAGATTCTACTGAGATTCAACTGAGATTCAACTGAGATTCTCCTGAGATTCTCCTGAGATTCTACTGAGATTCTACTGAGATTCTCCTGAGATTCTCCTGGGATTCTACTGAGATTCAACTGAGATTCTACTGAGATTCTCCTGAGATTCTACTGAGATTCTCCTGAGATTCTCCTGAGATTCTACTGAGATTCTACTGAGATTCTCCTGAGATTCCACTGAGATTCTCCTGAGATTCTCCTGAGATTCTCCTGAGATTCTACTGAGATTCTCCTGAGATTCTCCTGAGATTCTACTGAGATTCTACTGAGATTCTCCTGAGATTCTACTGAGATTCTACTGAGATTCTCCTGAGATTCTACTGAGATTCTACTGAGATTCTCCTGAGATTCTACTGAGATTCTCCTGAGATTCTCCTGAGATTCTACTGAGATTCTACTGAGATTCTCCTGAGATTCCACTGAGATTCTCCTGAGATTCTTCTGAGATTCTACTTAGATTCTACTGAGATTCTACTGAGATTCTACTGAGATTCTACTGTGATAAATTGTAAATCTCCTGTCTTTAACAGGTGAAACTGTAAAACCTTCTGAGGGCTGTAGATTCTACTGTGATAAATCTCCTGTCTTTAACAGGTGAAACTGTAAAACCTTCTGAGGGCTGTAGATTCTACTGTGATAAATCTCCTGTCTTTAACAGGTGAACCTGTAAAACCTTCTGAGGGCTGTAGATTCTACTGTGATAAATCTCCTGTCTTTAACAGGTGAAACTGTAAAACCTTCTGAGGGCTGTAGATTCTACTGTGATAAATTGTAAATCTCCTGTCTTTAACAGGTGAAACTGTAAAACCTTCTGAGGGCTGTAGATTCTACTGTGATAAATCTCCTGTCTTTAACAGGTGAAACTGTAAAACCTTCTGAGGGCTGTAGATTCTACTGTGATAAATTGTAAATCTCCTGTCTTTAACAGGTGAAACTGTAAAACCTTCTGAGGGCTGTAGATTCTACTGTGATAAATCTCCTGTCTTTAACAGGTGAAACTGTAAAACCTTCTGAGGGCTGTAGATTCTACTGTGATAAATCTCCTGTCTTTAACAGGTGAACCTGTAAAACCTTCTGAGGGCTGTAGATTCTACTGTGATAAATCTCCTGTCTTTAACAGGTGAAACTGTAAAACCTTCTGAGGCTGTAGATTCTACTGAGAGGCTGAGGCTGTAGATTCTACTGAGAGGCTGAGGCTGTAGATTCTACTGAGAGGCTGAGGCTGTAGATTCTACTGAGAGGCTGAGGCTGTAGATTCTACTGAGAGGCTGAGGCTGTAGATTCTACTGAGAGGCTGAGGCTGTAGATTCTACTGAGAGGCTGAGGCTGTAGATTCTACTGAGAGGCTGAGGCTGTAGATTCTACTGAGAGGCTGAGGCTGTAGATTCTACTGAGAGGCTGAGGCTGTAGATTCTACTGAGAGGCTGAGGCTGTAGATTCTACTGAGAGGCTGAGGCTGTAGATTCTCCTGAGAGGCTGAGGCTGTAGATTCTACTGAGAGGCTGAGGCTGTAGATTCTACTGAGAGGCTGAGGCTGTAGATTCTACTGAGAGGCTGAGGCTGTAGATTCTACTGAGAGGCTGAGGCTGTAGATTCTACTGAGAGGCTGAGCCTGTAGATTCTACTGAGAGGCTGAGGCTGTAGATTCTACTGAGAGGCTGAGGCTGTAGATTCTACTGAGAGGCTGAGGCTGTAGATTCTCCTGAGAGGCTGAGCCTGTAGATTCTACTGAGAGGCTGAGGCTGTAGATTCTACTGAGAGGCTGAGGCTGTAGATTCTACTGAGAGGCTGAGGCTGTAGATTCTACTGAGAGGCTGAGGCTGTAGATTCTACTGAGAGGCTGAGCCTGTAGATTCTACTGAGAGGCTGAGGCTGTAGATTCTACTGAGAGGCTGAGGCTGTAGATTCTACTGAGAGGCTGAGGCTGTAGAGTCTACTGAGAGGCTGCGGCTGTAGATTCTACTGAGAGGCTGAGGCTGTAGATTCTACTGAGAGGCTGAGGCTGTAGATTCTACTGAGAGGCTGAGGCTGTAGATTCTACTGAGAGGCTGAGCCTGTAGATTCTACTGAGAGGCTGAGGCTGTAGATTCTACTGAGAGGCTGAGGCTGTAGATTCTACTGAGAGGCTGAGGCTGTAGATTCTACTGAGAGGCTGAGGCTGTAGATTCTACTGAGAGGCTGAGGCTGTAGATTCTACTGAGAGGCTGAGGCTGTAGATTCTACTGAGAGGCTGAGGCTGTAGATTCTACTGAGAGGCTGAGGCTGTAGATTCTACTGAGAGGCTGAGTCTGTAGATTCTACTGAGAGGCTGAGGCTGTAGATTCTACTGAGAGGCTGAGGCTGTAGATTCTACTGAGAGGCTGAGGCTGTAGATTCTACTGAGAGGCTGAGGCTGTAGATTCTACTGAGAGGCTGAGGCTGTAGATTCTACTGAGAGGCTGAGGCTGTAGATTCTACTGAGAGGCTGAGCCTGTAGATTCTACTGAGAGGCTGAGGCTGTAGATTCTACTGAGAGGCTGAGGCTGTAGATTCTACTGAGAGGCTGAGGCTGTAGATTCTACTGAGAGGCTGAGGCTGTAGATTCTACTGAGAGGCTGAGGCTGTAGATTCTACTGAGAGGCTGAGGCTGTAGATTCCCAGAACTTATTTTGTTTGTTTTGTATTTTACCCCCTTCTTTCTCCACAATGTCGATCTTGTCTGATCGCTGCAACTCCCCAACAGGAGGCATATAGGACAAACATTATTATTTGTTTTACCTAAAGGGGTCCAAATATTCTAAATCAAATAGCTAAATGATCCTTGATATGACCATCTGAAAGAAATTCCATATATTAGCTGAGTAGAAACCCCCCATGGATGAAAAGGGAATATAGTAGAAAAGTCAAAAGTTTGGACACACCTACTCATTCAAGGGTTTTTCTTTCTTTTTACTATTTTTTACATTGTAGAATAATAGTGAAGACATCAAAATAAAGAAATAACACACATGGACAACACGCCTTGATGACAGCTTTACACACTCTTGGAATCCTCTCAATCAGCTTCACCTGGAATGCTTCTCCAACAGTCTTGAAGGAGTTCCCACATATGCTGAGCACTTGTTGACAGCTTTTCCTTCCCTCTGCGGTCCAACTCATCCCAAACCATCTCAAACAACAGGGCAAACCAGAGCCTCGCATCGCCAGCTTCGCGTAAATACGATGCTTTTCCAAATGAGCGATCGTTAGTGGCATATGTATTTATGTGAGAATAGCTTCCAAGGTTCCTATAGAGACCAATGTTCCTTAGCCTTCCTCCCCAAAACCCCCTTCTCTTCTCTCTGAATCTACTGTGTTATAACCCAACTGTTTAGTCAACTAGGAACGGTATAATGTTATTATGTATTGTATATTCTGTAATTGTTTAATTACTTAGTAAATACATATTTGAGCCAATTGGTGTATGGATAATTTATAGTAAAGGTAAAGGGTTCGTGCGGATAACCAAGAATAATAATTAATTGACGAATTATATTTCTAATTCATTAATTAGAAGACTAATTGATCAGATATTAAAGTATCTGAAGAGTTATATTCGGAAAATTATAACTTTGTAATCTGAACATTTTCCCGTGGTGCCCCGACTTCCTAGTTAATTACATTTACATGATTAGTTGAATCACGTAATAATAATTACAGAGAATTGATTTGATAAAATAACAGTCTTCAACTTTAATGATACTAAAGCCACGACTCTTCTGTACACCATCCCTACCTTGTCACAACACAAATGGTTGGCTCAAAAGGCATTAAAGAAGTAAATAAATTCCACAAATTAACTTTTAACAAGGCACACCTGTTAATTGAAATGCATTCCAGGTGACTACCTCATGAAGCTGGTTGAGAGAATGCTAAGAGTGTGCAAAGCTGTCATCAAGGCAAAGGGTGGCTATTTGAAGAATCTCAAATATAAAATATATTTTGATGTGTTTAACACTTTTTTGGTTACTACATGATTCCATAATGTGTTATTTCATAGTTTTGATGTCTTCACTATTATTCTACTATGGTGAAAATAGTTCAAATAAAGAAAAACCCTTGACTGGTACAGTATAAACAAATGTTGGCTTGATGCCAATACAAAAATGTAGGACTAAACATGGAAACAGGAAGCAAACTGTACATATAGTCTTGTTCTGCCTCTGTTTCTGATTGGACAGATTTATTGGAGGACTACAAGTCTACAAGTTTAAACAACAAGTGTATTGGTAAACATGGACAGAATCCCCATCAGCAGGTATTTCCACAGAACACTAGCTCCCTCAATGGGTGTAAAATGGTACAGCATCCATTCGTCAGAAAATATCTATGCATTATTCTCATTGAGTCCATAAAGAATTACTGTTCAGTAGTGTCCCCCTAATGAACTCTCTATCTGTAGAGAGGACCATGCATTGATACCCATTCTTTGAAAGAGACTCCTTTATTGTCCAACAGCAGTGTTTCTAGTCACTAGTCAGCCTCCTGTCTCTGTGTCTGTCTCTGTGTCTGTCTCTGTGTCTGTCTCTGTGTCTGTCTCTGTGGTTCCCTTTAAAGAGTTTCCATTCCACTGTGTCTCTGGCTCATGTCTGTCTGTCTGTCTGTCTGTCTGTCTGTCTGTCTGTCTGTCTGTCTGTCTGTCTGTCTGTCTGTCTGTCTGTCTGTCTGTCTGTCTGTCTGTCTCTCTCTCTCTCTCTCTCTCTCTCTCTCTCTCTCTCTCTCTCTCTCTCTCTCTCTCTCTCTCTCTCTCTCTCTCTCTCTCTCTCTCTCTCTCTCTCTCTCTCTCTCTCTCAATTCAATTCAATTCAATTCAAAGGGCTTTATTGGCATGGGAAACACATGTTAACACTGCCAAAGCAAGTGAAGTAGATAATAGTGAAATAAACAATAAAAATGAACAGTAAGACATTACAAATGCCATATTATGTATATATATATATATATATATATATATATATATATATATATATATATATACAGTGCTGTAACAATGTACAAATGTTTATGTATATATTTTTGCTGTTTATTCTTTGTCATAGAAAAGCCTGGAGAAGTGGTACATACATCTCCGTTTTGGATAATTCTTTGTGTTGTTGTTTGTTTAGTGTTTTCCAATTTTCCCAGAATCAAATCAAATCATATCAAATGTATTTATAAAGCCCATCTTAAATCAGCTGATATCTCAAAGTGCTGTACAGAAACCCAGCCTAAAACCCCAAACAGCAAGCAATGCAGGTGTAGAAGCACGGTGGCTCGGAAAAACTCCCTAGAAAGGCCAAAACCTAAGAAGAAACCTAGAGAGGAACCAGGCTATGAGGGGTGGCCAGTCCTCTTCTGGCCGGGTGGAGATTATAACAGAACATGACCAAGATGTTCAAATATTCATAAATGACCAGTATGGTCAAAAAAAACAATAATCACAGGCAGAACAGTTGGCACCGACAGACAGACACAGCAGCTCTGCTTCTAGCTCTAAAGCAAATGTAGTATTTTTTAAGTGTGTGTTATTTCTTACATTATTAGCCCAGAATGTTCTTTGTATTATTACAGACAGCCGGTAGGAACTGTTGGATATCAGAGAGGTGGTAACTCGTCACATTTCTCCAGGACTTTCCTGATCCTGGATCGTAAAAAAAGGGTATTTAACAAAGTATTGAAATAAACTTTTGTTATTGACCAAATACTTATTTTCCACCATAATTTGCAAATAAATTCTTAAAAAATCCCACAGTGTGATTTTTCGGGATTATAATTTTTTTCATTTTGAACCTTTGATGAAAATTACCTCTCATCTTTTTAAGTGGGAGAACTTGCACAATTGGTGGCTGACTAAATACTCTTTTTGCCCCACTGTATGTACATTTTCAAGGCGATTCTCAACTTATCCCAGAGGCTGCTCCAAAACGACGCTGTTCCGCTATTTTATCCACATAATACTGTCAATAATGTCTATACATCCCATCACACACACACACACACACACACACACACACACACACACACACACACACACACACACACACACACACACACACACACACACACACACACACACACATATATATATGCATATATACATATATACAGTACCAGTCAAAACCCTCATTTAAGGGTTTTTCTTAATTTTTTTAACTATTTTCTACTTTTTAGAATAATAGTGAAGACATCAAAACTATGAAATAACACATATGGAATCATCTAGTAACCAAAAAAGTGTTAAACACATCAAAATATTACAAAAGTTTATTATTTGTTTAACACTTTTGGGATATTTATTTATTCAATGTATGTTTTAATTGAATATTAAAACATACAATCTACCTGTAGGGAAGCCGTTCAACATTTACATCACATTCAGTCATCTAGCAGACACTCCCATCCAGAGAGACCCACAGGAACAGCCAGGGTCAAGCACCCTGCCCAGGGGCACGTCAAACACATCTCCCACCAAGCCGGATCAGCGACCGATCGCCCAGAGGGGCCAAGCTACCAACTGCCAAGATCAACAGTTCCCGAGAGCTGCCCCTAAACCATCTGAGAAACCCCACACAGTCCCCCTCCGAAAAACAAACATCTCCCTCCAACCCCCTCCCCACCCACCCCCTCTGCAAGCCACCCAATTCGCCAAACAACCAACAAAATGAACACAAAGAGAAAAACAGAACACAACCATTCAAAAACAAAAAGACATCAAGGACAACAGAAAATCATAACAGGAAGGCTGACTGGACGTCTGTGTGTGTGTGTGTGTGTGTGTGTGTGTGTGTGTGTGTGTGTGTGTGTGTGTGTGTGTGTGTGTGTGTGTGTGTGTGTGTGCGTGCGTGCGTGCGTGCGTGCGTGCGTGCGTGCGTGCGTGCGTGCGTGCGTGCGTGCGTGCGTGTGTACACGCATACAAGCACATCCCCTCTGTGTCTTTCAATGTTTTTTTCTATTTTATTTTTTAAACTTTTATCTTTGACTCCATTCTATCCCCTGCCTATAAACTCTACTCCCACTTGTCTCCAGTTCCACATCTTATCCCTCAGTTTCCCATCTCTGCTGGCCACCGTTTTCAGATTTCTGTGCACCATATATCTTTCAACTATGCTGTGTTGTTAAACAAACAATTTGAATCTATCTAATCTAATAGAATCCACAGATTGCGAGTTGAAGGTAAATAATTTGACAAAGAGAGAGAAGGGCGGAGAAAGACAGAGATGGGAGATAGAAGGGGGAGAAAAGGAGATATAGATAGAGAGAGAGAGAGAGAGAGAGAGAGAGAGAGAAGGGGGAGAAAGAGAGAGATGGGAGAGAGAGAAGGGGGAGAAAGAGAGAGATGGGAGAGACGGGGAGAAGAGAGAGATGGGAGAGAGAGAGTTGAGAGAGGAGGGGAAGAGAAAGGGAGAGACGGGAGAGAGAGATGAGAGGGATAAAGAGAGAGATAGATGAGAGAGAAGGAGTGAGAAAGAGAGAGATGAGAGAGAGAGAAAGGGAGAGACGGGAGAGAGAGAATGAGAGGGATAAAGAGAGAGATAGATGAGAGAGAAGGAGTGAGAAAGAGAGAGATGAGAAAGGGAGAGACGGGAGAGAGAGAATGAGAGGGATAAAGAGAGAGATAGATGAGAGAGAAGGAGTGAGAAAGAGAGAGATGAGAGACAGAGAAAGGGAGAGACGGGAGAGAGAGATGAGAGAGAGAGAAAGTGGGAAGATGAAACGAAAAAAAAGATACAAGAGACGGAAGCGGGAAAGAGAAAGATGAATGAGTCGGTTTATCCACTCCTCCCACACCACAGCCCTGTCTGTTACCAGCCAGAGCATCTTGTGGACATGGTGTTAGTTTGATGTCAGACATACCTCAGCACATAAATCAGTCATAGAGATGGAAGGAGAGAGAAAGAAAAGATATCAAAGGAGAGAGAGAGGAAATGAGGAAGGAAGGGGCTGGTGGAAGGAGGAAACGAGAAAGAAGGAGAAATGAGTGAGAGATGGGAGAGAGATGGGAGAACGAGAAGGGGGGAGAGAGAGATGTGAGAGAGAGAAGGGGGAGAAAGAGAAAGGAGGGTAAGAGACATGGGAGAGAGAGACGGGGGAGAAAGAGAGAGATGGGATTGAGATGTGAGAGAGAGATGTGAGAGAGAGACAGGGGGGAAGAGAGAGATGGGAGAGAGATGTGAGAGAGAAGGGGGGAGAGAGAGATGTGAGAGAGAGATGGGAGAGCGAGACAGGGGGGAAGAGAGAGATGGGAGAGAGAGGAGGGGGAAGAGAGAGATGGGAGAGAGAGAAAGGGGGAGAAAGAGAGAGATGGGAGAGAGACATGGGAGAGAGAGAAGGGAGAGAGAGAAAAGGGGGAAGAGAGAGATGGGGAGAGAGAAGCGGAGAGAAAAAGAGAAATGGGGGAGAGAGAGAGAAGAGAGAAGAGAGAGGCAGGGGGAAGAGAGAGATGGGAGAGAGAGAATGGAGAGAGAGAAGGGGGAGAAAGAGAGAAATGGGGGAGAGAGAGAGAAGGGAGAGAGAGAGAAAAAAGGGGGAAGAGAGAGATGGGAGAGAGAGAAAAAAGGGGGAAGAGAGATGGAGAGAAAAATAGAAATGAGGGAGAGAAGGGAGAAGAAGGAAGAGAGAGGCAGGGGGGAAGAGAGAGATGGGAGAGAGAGAATGGAGAAAGAAGGGAGAGAGAGAAGGGGGAGAGAGAGATGGGAGAGAGAGAAGGGGGAGAAAGAGAGAGATGGGAGAGAGAGAGAATGGAGAGAGAGTATGGGGGAGAGCGAAGCGGAGAGAAAAATATAAATGGGGGAGAGAGAGATAAGGGAGAGAGAATATGGGAGAGAGAGAAGGGGGGGGGGAGAGAGAGATGGGAGAGATAGAGAGAGAAGGGGTTAGAAAGAGAGAGAGAGAGATGGGAGAGAGAGAAGAGGAAAGGAAAGAAATAGAGAGAGAGAAGGGGGGGAAAGAGAGAGATGAGAGAGATAGAGAGAGAAGGGGTTAGAAAGAGAGAGAGAGAGATGGGAGAGAGAGAAGAGGAAAGGAAAGAAATAGAGAGAGAGAAGGGGGGGAAAGAGAGAGATGGGAGAGATAGAGAGAGAGAAGGGGTTAGAGAGAGAGAGAGAGAGAGATGGGAGAGAGAGAAGAGGAAAGGAAAGAAATAGAGACAGAGACAGAGGAGGGAAAGAGAAAGATGAATGAGTAGGTTTATCCACTCCTCCCACACCACAGCCCTGTCTGTTACCAGCCAGATCATGTTGTGGACATGGTGTTAGTTTGATGTCAGACATACCTCAGCACATAAATCAGTCACAGAGCAAGCCCAGTCCACATCACCTCAGCTATGCAAATGATTACACAGAACACAGATGGAGTTGAAATATAATTAGTAATCTAACAGAACTCAGATGTTGTAGGATTTGTAATATAGTTAGTAATCTAACAGAACTCAGATGTCGTAGGAGTTGTAATATAATTAGTAATCTAACAGAACTCAGATGTTGTAGGAGTTGTAATATAGTTAGTAATCTAACAGAACTCAGATGTAGGAGTTGTAATATAATTAGTAATCTAACAGAACTCAGACTTCACCATTTTTAATGGATATATAATGGATATATAATTATTTGTATGTGTATAAATGTATTTACATAATATGAATAAGTTATAAATTAATCAGTTGATCACAAAGAATGTATCAGGTTATTACCAAATGAGTGATAACATAATCACCATGAATGAAAATGTAAAGATATTTATTTTCCGCTGTTACTAAGTAAATGAAATGGTATGTTTGTATTGTTTAGGCTGTAATGAGTGAAATGCATTGTGGCGGTCGTTCTTTCCAGAGGAACGTTTCAGCGGGGAATCCTCCTCTCCGCGATGATGATGATGATGATGATGTGTTGTGCAGATGTAGAGAAAATAAAAAACTTTCCATCTCACTGCAAAGAAAAACAGCAGCAGCAACAGAAGTCCTCAGGGAGAGAACCGCCGTCTCAGAGCGGGTCTGACACACTCTGACTCACACACACTCTCTGACACACAAACTCTGACACAAAAAACACACACACACACACACTCTCTGACACACCAACACACACACACACACACACTCTGACACACCAACACACACACACACACACACACACACACACACACACACACACACACACACACACACACACACACACACACACACACACACACACACACACACACACACACACACACACACACACACACACACACACACACACACACACACACACACACACACTCTGACACACACACATACTCTGACACACACACACACACACACACACTCTCTGACACACACACACACACACACTCTGACACACACACACACACACTCTGACACACACACACTCTGACACACCAACACAAACTCACTCACTCACTCACTCACTCACTCACTCACTCACTCACTCACTCACTCACTCACTCACTCACTCACTCACTCACACACACACACTCAAACACACAAACACACCCACTCGAACACTCACTCACACTCACACTCACACAAAAAAACTCACTCACACTCAAACACTCACTCACTCACTCACACTCACACACTCACTCACTCACTCACACTCAGTCACACGTGTGCATGTACCGTGCACACTCACAGGCGGAAAGACAGTCAGAGACATATACATTCTTAAAACATGCGTACACACAGTCTCAACCTCAATGGCAGAAAGACAGACTTGCTGCACCAAGTTTCCCTCTCCCTTCATCTCATTCTTTCTCTCCTTCTCTCTCTGTCACTCTCAAAGCCCACACAGCGACACATTCACTTAATCACTCACACACACACACTCACATACTCACAGACACATGCTCACAGACATATGCTCACAGACACATGCTCACATTCAGACATTTCCAAACACACAAGGGAGTTCCACTGGGTTAGGGTGAGGAGTAGAAGGGAGTTCCACTGGGTTAGGGTGAGGAGTAGAAGGGAGTTCCACTGGGTTAGGGTGAGGAGTAGAAGGGAGTTCCACTGGGTTAGGGTGAGGAGTAGAAGGGAGTTCCACTGGGTTAGGGTGAGGAGTAGAAGGGGGGTCCACTGGGTTATAGGGTGAGGAGTAGAAGGGAGTTCCACTGGGTTAGGGTGAGGAGTACAAGGGAGTTCCACTGGGTTAGGGTGAGGAGTAGAAGGGAGTTCCACTGGGTTAGGGTGAGGAGTAGAAGGGAGTTCCACTGGGTTAGGGTGAGGAGTAGAAGGGAGTTCCACTGGGTTAGGGTGAGGAGTAGAAGGGAGTTCCACTGGGTTAGGGTGAGGAGTAGAAGGGAGTTCCACTGGGTTAGGGTGAGGAGTAGAAGGGAGTTCCACTGGGTTAGGGTGAGGAGTAGAAGGGAGTTCCACTGGGTTAGGGTGAGGAGTAGAAGGGAGTTCCACTGGGTTAGGGTGAGGAGTAGAAGGGAGTTCCACTGGGTTAGGGTGAGGAGTAGAAGGGAGTTCCACTGGGTTAGGGTGAGGAGTAGAAGGGAGTTCCACTGGGTTAGGGTGAGGAGTAGAAGGGAGTTCCACTGGGTTAGGGTGAGGAGTAGAAGGGAGTTCCACTGGGTTAGGGTGAGGAGTAGAAGGGAGGTCCACTGGGTTAGGGTGAGGAGTAGAAGGGAGTTCCACTGGGTTAGGGTGAGGAGTAGAATGGAGTTCCACTGGGTTAGGGTGAGATTTCTGTTGAGGGTGAAGAGAAGAGAATATTTCTGCTCAAAATAACCAAGGAAAAGTCCAGCCAATTTTTTCAGTGAGATTTGGAATTTGATTTAACCTTTAAAATGTAAAAAATGGAGACATGGATACTTACTGTACATTAATATAATATACTGTGGTTGCTTTGTACTGAATGGGTTAAAATGACTTAGCAGTACATAAAGAATGCCACATTGCTTTTAGCGGCTGGAAAGTTAACAGTACATTTACCCACGGAGTCAATTTGATGATCCTCTTTCACAGTAGTCAGCAGGATAGGGAGAGCTTTGCTTTATGGTAAATCTCTCTCTTCTCTCTCTTCTCTCTCTCTTCACTCTCTTCTCTCTCTCTTCACTCTCTTCTTTCTCTTCTTCACTCTCTTCTCTCTCTCTTCACTCTATTCTCTCTCTTCTTCACTCTCGTCTCTCTCTCTTCACTCTCTTCACTCTCTCTTCACTCTCTTCTTCACTCTCTTCTCTCTCTCTTCACTCTATTCTCTCTCTTCTTCACTCTCGTCTCTCTCTCTTCACTCTCTTCACTCTCGTCTCTCTCTCTTCACTCTCTTCTCTCTCTTCTTCCCTCTCTTCTCTCTCTCTCTTCACTCTCTTCTCTCTCTCTCTCTTTTCACTCTCTTCTCTCTCTTCTTCACTGTCTTCTCTCTCTTCTCTCTCTCTCTTATTCACTCTCTTCACTCTCTTCTCTCTCTCTTTTCTCTCTCTTCTCTCTCTCTCTTCACTCTCTTCTCTCACTCTCTCTTCACTCTCTTCTCTCTCTCTTCACTCTCTTCTCTCTCTTCTTCACTCTCTTCTCTCTCTTCTTCACTCTCTTCTCTCTCTTCTTCACTGTCTTCTCTCTCTTCTCTCTCTCTCTTCTCTCTCTTATTCACTCTCTTCTCTCTCTCTCTCCACTCTCTTCTCTCTCTTCTTCACTCTCTTCTCTCTCTCTCTTCACTCTCTTCCCTCTCTCTCGTCACTCTCTTCTCTTTCTTCTCTCTCTCTCTTCACTCTCTTCTCTCTCTCTTTTCACTCTCTTCTCTCTCTTCTTCACTCTCTTCTCTCTCTCTCTTGTCTCTCTTCTCACTCTCTCCTCACTCTCTTCTCTCTCTTCTTCACTCTCTTCTCTCTCTCTCTCCACTCTATTCTCTCTCTTCTTCACTCTCTTCTCTCTCTCTCTTCACTCTCTTCTCTTTCTCTTCACTCTCTTCTCTCTCTTCTTCACCCTCTTCGCTCTCTCTTCACTCTCTTCTCTCTTCTTCCATCTCTTCTCACTCTCTCTTCACTCTCTTCTCTCTCTCTTCACTCTCTTCTCTCTCTTCTTCACTCTCTTTTCACTCTCTTCTCTCTCTTCTTCACTCTCTTCTCTCTCCCTTCACTCTCTTCTCGCTCTCTTTTCACTCTCTTCTCTCTCTTCTTCACTCTATTCTCTCTCTCTCTTCACTCTCTTCTCTCTCTTCTTCACTCTCTTCTCTCTCTTCTTCACTCTCTTCTCTCTCTTCTTCACTGTCTTCTCTCTCTTCTCTCTCTCTCTTCTCTCTCTTATTCACTCTCTTCTCTCTCTCTCTCCACTCTCTTCTCTCTCTTCTTCACTCTCTTCTCTCTCTCTCTTCACTCTCTTCCCTCTCTCTCGTCACTCTCTTCTCTTTCTTCTCTCTCTCTCTTCACTCTCTTCTCTCTCTCTTTTCACTCTCTTCTCTCTTCTTCCATCTCTTCTCACTCTCTCTTCACTCTCTTCTCTCTCTCTTCACTCTCTTCTCTCTCTTCTTCACTCTCTTTTCACTCTCTTCTCTCTCTTCTTCACTCTCTTCTCTCTCCCTTCACTCTCTTCTCGCTCTCTTTTCACTCTCTTCTCTCTCTTCTTCACTCTATTCTCTCTCTCTCCACTCTCTTCTCTCTCTTCTTCACTGTCTTCTCTCTCTTCTCTCCTCTCTCTTATTCACTCTCTTCTCTCTCTCTCTTCACTCTCTTCTCTCTCTCTTCTCTCTCTTCTTCACTCTCTTCTCTCTCTCTCTTCACTCTCTTCCCTCTCTCTCGTCACTCTCTTCTCTCTCTCTTTTCACTCTCTTCTCTCTCTTCTTCACTCTCTTCTCTCTCTCTCTTCTCTCTCTTCTCTCTCTCTCTTCACTCTCTTCTCTCACTCTCTCTTCACTCTCTTCTCTCTCTTCTTCACTCTCTTCTCTCTCTCTCCCCACTCTATTCTCTCTCTTCTTCACTCTCTTCTCTCTCTTCACTCTCTTCTCTTTCTCTTCACTCTCTTCTCTCTTCTTCCATCTCTTCTCTCTCTCTTCACTCTCTTCTCTCTCTCTTCACTCTCTTCTCTCTCTTCTTCACTCTCTTCTCTCTCTCTTCACCATTCACCATTTTACTAAGAGGAACTTTCTTAAGTACCCCTTGTCTCTTTATTTTTTAGTTTATGGTATTTCTCTCTATAGGTCATACCTAGAAGAACTAAGAAGAAACGTATTTTTTTCTGAAAGAACTTCATTTGTTGAGCTTTGTTTTAAAAGAAACACTACAGTTAGAGTGAAGGTCCTTGATTAAGTCAATAAGATGAAATATTTTTCTTTTTATCAAAATGTAGACATTAATTATTGAATTAATCTGAATTTAGGTGCAATGACTTTAATTTGGTTTGATCAGCGTGTGAACCTTCCTCTGGGGCTTAGTTGGTAGAGCATCTTATAAAGCCAGGATAGTTGGTTTGATTGCTAGACCTAAAATGACGCCGGAAGAAATGGCGCCCAACCAATTGTGCTATTATGTGGGGGGGTTTTCATGTTATTTGTAACTTATTTTGTACATAATGTTTCTGAAACCGTATCTTATGGTAGAAAATAGCTTCTGGATATCAGGACAGCGATCACTCACCTGAGATTAGACAAAGAGCTTCTGGATATCAGGACAGAGATCACTCACCTCAGATTAGACAAAGAGCTTCTGGATATCAGGACAGAGATCACTGTTTTTCAGTCTCTCGGTCCCAGCTTTGATGCACCTGTACTGACCTCGCCTTCTGGATGATAGCGGGGTGAACAGGCAGTGGCTCAGGTGGTTGATGTCCTTGATGATCTTTATGGCCTTTCTGTAACATCGGGTGGTGTAGGTGTCCTGGAGGGCAGGTAGATTGCCCCCGGTGATGCGTTGTGCAGACCTCACTACCCTCTGGAGAGCCTTACGGTTGAGGGCGGAGCAGTTGTCGTACCAGGCGGTGATACAGCCCGCCAGGATGCTCTCGATTGTGCATCTGTAGAAGTTTGTGAGTGCTTTTGGTGACAAGCCGAATTTCTTCAGCCTCCTGAGGTTGAAGAGGCGCTGCTGCGCCTTCTTCACGACGCTGTCAGTGTGAGTGGACCAATTCAGTTTGTCTGTGATGTGTATGCCGAGGAACTTAAAACTTGCTACCCTCTCCACTACTGTTCCATCGATGTGGATAGGGGGTGTTCCCTCTGCTGTTTCCTGAAGTCCACAATCATCTCCTTAGTTTTGTTGACGTTGAGTGTGAGGTTATTTTCCTGACACCACACTCCGAGGGCCCTCACCTCCTCCCTGTAGGCCGTCTCATCGTTGTTGGTAATCAAGCCTACCACTGTTGTGTCGTCCGCAAACTTGATGATTGAGTTGGAGGCATGCGTGGCCACGCAGTCGTGGGTGAACAGGGAGTACAGGAGAAGGCTCAGAACGCACCCTTGTGGGGCCCCCGTGTTGAGGATCAGCTGGGAGGAGATGTTGTTGCCTACCCTCACCACCTGGGGGCGCCCCGTCAGGAAGTCCAGTACCCAGTTGCACAGGGCGGGGTCGAGACCCAGGGTCTCGAGCTTGATGACGAGCTTGGAGGGTACTATGGTGTTGAATGCCGAGCTGTAGTCGATGAACAGCATTCTCACATAGGTATTCCTCTTGTCCAGGTGGGTTAGGGCAGTGTGCAGTGTGGTTGAGATTGCATCGTCTGTGGACCTATTTGGGCGGTAAGCAAATTGGAGTGGGTCTAGGGTGTCAGGTAGGGTGGAGGTGATATGGTCCTTGACTAGTCTCTCAAAGCACTTCATGATGACGGAAGTGAGTGCTACGGGGCGGTAGTCGTTTAGCTCAGTTACCTTAGCTTTCTTGGGAACAGCATTTCACTGTAAGGTCTACCTACACCTGTTGTATTCAGCATTTCACTGTAAGGTCTACCTACACCTGTTGTATTCAGCATTTCAATGTAAGTTCAACGACACCTGTTGTATTCAGCATTTCACTGTAAGGTCTACTACACCTGTTGTATTCAGCATTTCACTGTAAGGTCTACGACACCTGTTGTATTCGGCGCATGTGACAAATAAACCTTGATTTCATTTGATAGACTACCCAAACATACAACATTATGCACGCTTGACTGTAAATGGCTTTGGGTTAAAGTGCTAAATGTCACATTATATATATAAATATATATGTATCTTGGCACACAAGACTTTTCACCATGCTGAAGCAGTAAATTGGTACTCCATCTCCTCTGTAACTGTTGGTAACGATCTGACTACAGTAAAACCCACTGACCAAGAATGTGAATTTAGAGAATTCTTTCCATCTGGTCTTTTAACATAACAGCATGACGTTACCCTGTCGACCCCACACTCTGATGATGAGACACATTAACCACAACATGACGTTACCCTGTCGACCCCACACTCTGCTGATGAGACACATTAACCACAACATGACGTTACCCTGTCGACCCCACACTCTGATGAGACACATTAACCACAACATGACGTTACCCTGTCGACCCCACACTCTGCCGATGAGACACATTAACCACAACATGACGTTACCCTGTCGACCCCACACTCTGATGAGACACATTAACCACAACATGACGTTACCCTGTCGACCCCACACTCTGATGAGACACATTAACCACAACATGACGTTACCCTGTCGACCCCACACTCTGATGAGACACATTAACCACAACATGACGTTACCCTGTCGACCCCACACTCTGATGAGACACATTAACCACAACATGACGTTACCCTGTCGACCCCACACTCTGATGATGAGACACATTCACCACAACATGACGTAACCCATGACAACCTCAGAGTGTAAGGTTAGAGGGTTCACAGTATAACCCATGACAACCTCAGAGTGTAAGGTTAGAGGGTTCACAGTATAACCCATGACAACCTCAGAGTGTAAGGTTAGAGGGTTCACAGTATAACCCATGACAACCTCAGAGTGTAAGGTTAGAGTGTTCACAGCATAACCCATGACAACCTCAGAGTGTAAGGTTAGAGGGTTCACAGCATAACCCATGACAACCTCAGAGTGTAAGGTTAGAGTGTTCACAGCATAACCCATGACAACCTCAGAGTGTAAGGTTAGAGGGTTCACAGCATAACCCATGACAACCTCAGAGTGTAAGGTTAGTGTGTTCACAGCATAACCCATGACAACCTCAGAGTGTAAGGTTAGAGGGTTCACAGCATAACCCATGACAACCTCAGAGTGTAAGGTTAGAGGGTTCACAGCATAACCCATGACGACCTCAGAGTGTAAGGTTAGAGGGTTCACAGCATAACCCATGACAACCTCAGAGTGTAAGGTTAGAGGGTTCACAGCATAACCCATGACAACCTCAGAGTGTAAGGTTAGAGGGTTCACAGCATAACCCATGACAACCTCAGAGTGTAAGGTTAGAGTGTTCACAGCATAACCCATGACAACCTCAGAGTGTAAGGTTAGAGGGTTCACAGCATAACCCATGACAACCTCAGAGTGTAAGGTTAGAGGGTTCACAGCATAACCCATGACAACCTCAGAGTGTAAGGTTAGTGTGTTCACAGCATAACCCATGACAACCTCAGAGTGTAAGGTTAGAGGGTTCACAGCATAACCCATGACAACCTCAGAGTGTAAGGTTAGAGGGTTCACAGCATAACCCATGACAACCTCAGAGTGTAAGGTTAGAGGGTTCACAGCATAACCCATGACAACCTCAGAGTGTAAGGTTAGAGGGTTCACAGCATAACCCATGATGACCTCAGAGTGTAAGGTTAGTGTGTTCACAGCATAACCCATGACAACCTCAGAGTGTAAGGTTAGAGGGTTCACAGCATAACCCATGACGACCTCAGAGTGTAAGGTTAGAGGGTTCACAGTATAACCCGTGACAACCTCAGAGTGTAAGGTTAGAGTGTTCACAGCATAACCCATGACAACCTCAGAGTGTTGGTTATTCCCACATACTTATGTACGGCAGTCTGTCCTGGGCTCAAATATTTTATTGTACCCATATTGCCAATCAAGCTCAGCCAAAATATGTTTTTATTATTTCAAAGTCTGATCGTTACATCCAGTGATTGTTAGCGATGCTGTAGCTTTGTAGCGATGTTTCTTTGTCGCTTTCCCACACCTGTCAGTCTGTCTAATTCTTTCAGAAGACTTCTCAGTGTTTTCCATTATATCACAGTTGGCTGTGGGGTTCAGAGTCGTTATTTTCCAGGGGCTCCGCTTCCCTGAGAGACCAAGTTGGGGTGGGGAGAGAGATTGAGAGAAACTCAGGGCTAACCAGAAGAGAGAGTAGACAAGTATACCCACAATCCAGTGCGTATAGCAAACACATGTGGGGGTCTGCTCTCACCTGACCGGCAGCAAAGACCAGAGGAATTCGGTAATATTCTCTCTCTCTTTCTCTAAAATTTAAACTCGGTGTCTCTTTCCTTCCCCTCTATCTCAAGCTCTCTTTCTCTCAAAAATGCAACTCTCTGTCTCTTTCCTTCCCCTCTATCTCAATCTCTCTTTCTCTCAAAAATGCAACTCTCTGTCTCTGTCCTTCCCCTCTATCTCAATCTCTCTTTCTCTCAAAAATGCAACTCTGTCTCTTTCCTTCCCCTCTATCTCAATCTCTCTTTCTCTCAAAAATGCAACTCTCTGTCTCTGTCCTTCCCCTCTATCTCAATCTCTCTTTCTCTCAAAAATGCAACTCTCTGTCTCTGTCCTTCCCCTCTATCTCAATCTCTCTTTCTCTCAAAAATGCAACTCTCTGTCTCTGTCCTTCCCCTCTATCTCAATCTCTCTTTCTCTCAAAAATGCAACTCTCTGTCTCTGTCCTTCCCCTCTATCTCAATCTCTCTTTCTCTCAAAAATGCAACTCTCTGTCTCTGTCCTTCCCCTCTATCTCAATCTCTCTTTCTCTCAAAAATGCAACTCTCTGTCTCTGTCCTTCCCCTCTATCTCAATCTCTCTTTCTCTCAAAAATGCAACTCTCTGTCTCTGTCCTTCCCCTCTATCTCAATCTCTCTTTCTCTCAAAAATGCAACTCTCTGTCTCTGTCCTTCCCCTCTATCTCAATCTCTCTTTCTCTCAAAAATGCAACTCTCTGTCTCTGTCCTTCCCCTCTGTCTCAAAAAATGCAACTCTCTGTCTCTGTCCTTCCCCTCTATCTCAATCTCTCTTTCTCTCAAAATGCAACTCTCTGTCTCTGTCCTTCCCCTCTATCTCAATCTCTCTTTCTCTCAAAATGCAACTCTCTGTCTCTGTCCTTCCCTCTATCTCAATCTCTCTTCTCTCAAAATGCAACTCTCTGTCTCTGTCCTTCCCCTCTATCTCAATCTCTCTTTCTCTCAAAAATGCAACTCTCTGTCTCTGTCCTTCCCCTCTATCTCAATCTCTCTTTCTCTCAAAAATGCAACTCTCTGTCTCTGTCCTTCCCCTCTATCTCAATCTCTCTTTCTCTCAATCTTCATATATGACATTCCTTGTTCGACTTTCATCCACTTCACAATCCAGCTGATTCTAGGTGGCCCTATAAGTTATAGAGACTGTAATGTCCTCAGGCATGGCTAGTTTAAACAGCCAGACTGAGGGAATTATCAAGCAAAACAGTGCCATGGTTCAGAATGCTCCCCAGACCTCAGTGGAACTTCTCCTCACAGCAATGTGCAAGACAGATGTCTGCTTGTCTGTCTGTCTGTCTGTCTGTCTGTCTGTCTGTCTGTCTGTCTGTCTGTCTGTCTGTCTGTCCTGTAGACTTCCTGTCTTTCTGTCTGTCCTGTAGACTTCCTGTCTTTCTGTCTGTCCTGTAGACTTCCTGTCTTTCTGTCTTTTCTAACAGATGCTGAGATGAAAGATTACACTGCAATATAACAACACTAGTTACTAAGAGCATCTGAAATGATTGCAGGTCTTATTGCATTGACATAATGTACAGATAGTAGCTTCACAATCATGATTTTGGCAGCATCTGAAATTGCACCCTATTCACTATATGGTGCACTACTTTGACCAGGGCCCTATAGGGAATAGGGTGCACTACTTTGACCAGGGCCCTATAGGGAATAGGGTGCACTACTTTGACCAGGACCCTGTAGGGAATAGGGTGCACTACTTTGACCAGGGCCCTATAGGGAATAGGGTGCACTACTTTGACCAGGGCCCTATAGGGAATAGGGTGCACTACTTTGACCAGGGCCCTATAGGGAATAGGGTGCACTACTTTGACCAGGGCCCTATAGGGAATAGGGTGCACTACTTTGACCAGGGCCCTATAGGGAATAGGGTGCACTACTTTGACCAGGGCCCTATAGGGAATAGGGTGCACTACTTTGACCATGGCCCTATAGGGAATAGGGTGCACTACTTTGACCAGGGCCCTATAGGGAATAGGGTGCACTACTTTGACCAGGGCCCTATGACACAGGCTTGGTGTCTGCAGGACTTTATTTGTTTTTAATCATGGACTGTATATTCTCAATAAGGTCTGCCTGGTCCAAGATCCTGTCTTGTTGTTGGCTGATCTCCCTGTTGTTTGCTCTGGGCCATGACGGTAGCCAAGCAGGACCTCTCGCTATGCTCTCTCCAAAAACACAGGCATCAGCCTAGATCTTTCACAGATACAGGGCTTCAGGGGCTAAGGAGAGATCATTAGCATACATCCTTCACAGATACAGGGCTACAGGGGCTAGGGAGAGATCATTAGCATACATCCTTCACAGATACAGGGCTACAGGGGCTAAGGAGAGATCATTAGCATACATCCTTCACAGATACAGGGCTTCGGGACTAGGGAGAGATCATTAGCATACATCCTTCACAGATACAGGGCTTCGGGACTAGGGAGAGATCATTAGCACACATCCTTCACAGATACAGGGCTTCGGGACTAGGGAGAGATCATTAGCATACATCCTTCACAGATACAGGGCTACAGGGGCTAAGGAGAGATCATTAGCATACATCCTTCACAGATACAGGGCTACAGGGGCTAAGGAGAGATCATTAGCATACATCCTTCACAGATACAGGGCTACAGGGGCTAGGGAGAGATCATTAGCATACATCCTTCACAGATACAGGGCTACAGGGGCTAAGGAGAGATCATTAGCATACATCCTTCACAGATACAGGGCTTCGGGACTAGGGAGAGATCATTAGCACACATCCTTCACAGATACAGAGCTTCGGGACTAGGGAGAGATCATTAGCATACATCCTTCACAGATACAGGGCTTCGGGACTAGGGAGAGATCATTAGCACACATCCTTCACAGATACAGGGCATCGGGACTAGGGAGAGATCATAATATGCAGTTACCAAAGAGAGAGAGTTCATGACACAGAAAGCCAACAGTCTTGTGTACTGTTGTGTTTAAACTCAGCTCAAGAAATTGGATCAAATCGGGAGACATTTATTTTTCATGCGAATATTCTGATTGGTTGAGATTGAGTTGTTAATCCGCTGTTCTTTAAAATACAAATGTGTACGATTATTTTAAATATTATTTTTTTTACAATACAGAACATACACACATATGAATGACAGCATTCAAATGCACACAAATATTAACAATGTCACACCTATCCAGAATCCCCTGCTCACACCCTTATCTCCAGCGCCTGCATCACTCTCCACCTCGTGGTTTCAAACAGCATCATTTGGTTTCATTTGAGTTTCAAGTTCTTTTGGATTCCACATCACCAACAAACTATCCTGGTCCAAACACACCAAGACAGTTGTGAAGAGGGCACGACAACACCTTTTCCCCCCTCAGGAGACTGAAAAGATTTGGCAATGGTCCCCAGTTCTTCAAAGCTGCTCCATCGAGAGCATCCTGACCGGTTGTATTACCGCCTGGTGTGGCAACTGACCGTAAGGCAGTACAGAGGTGTCTACAGCCCAGTACATTACTGGGGCCGAGCTTCCTGCCATCCAGGGACTATACTAGGTGGTTTCAAACATTTGTTATTTCGCTCCGTCGCCCACATGCACTTTCAACATTTATGTTTTTTTTTTTTCAAGATGATTGACGAGAAAAGAATGCCATGTCTTGAAATATGCAAACATATTAAAATGTAACATTTACATTTTGGAACTAACTTCTACTTCTGACAGTCGACTTTTGAACTGTGCCCCAGAACTTTGGGACTTGGTAGCATTCCCAGAAGGCACGGATTATTGAGTTACTGTTAGGGGGGGCAGTGAGTTTACAATATTGGTCAGGTACAATGCTTTCGGAAAACATTCAGACCCCATGACTTTTTTTCCACGTGTTGTTACGCCATAATTCTAAAATGTATAAAATATTTTTTTCCCCATCATCAATCTACACACCCCATAATAACAAAGCAAAAACTGTTTTCTAGACATTTTTGCAAGCGTATTAAAAATAAAATACAGAAATACCTTATTTATATCAATATTCAGACCCTTTGCTATGAGTCTCAACATTGAGCTCAGGTGCATCCTGTTTCTATTGATACTCCTTGAGATGTTTCTACAACTTGATTGGAGTCCACTTGTGGTAAATTCAATTGATTGGACATGATTTGGAAAGGCACCCACCTGTCTATATAAAGTCTCACAGACGACAGCTCATGCCGGAGCAAAAACCATGCCACGAGGTTGAAGGAATTGACAACCGTAGAGCTCCGAGACAGGATTATGTCAATGCACAGATCTGGGGAAGTGTACCAAACCATTTCTGCAGCCAAAACAGCTTCTGGCCATGACAGAAGCTTCTAGCCATGACGTAATTTTCTGGAATTTTCCAAGCTGTGTAAAGGCATAGTCAACATAGTGTATGTAAACTTCTGACCCACTGGAATTGTGATACAGTTAATTACAAGTGAAATAATCTGTCTGTAAACAATTGTTGGAAAAATGACTTGTGTCATGCACAAAGTAGATGTCCTAACCGACTTGCCAAAACTATAGTTTGTTATCAAGAAATGTGTGGAGTGGTTGAAAAACGAGTTTAAATGACTCCAACATAAGTGTATGTAAACTTCCGACTTCAAATGTACATGTATGTCTGACAGAATTTCACTGAGAATCAACTCATTCGTTTTGATCAGCATGTAGACAAATGTATTTGCTCTTTCGCACACGTGCCAAAACACGTGCAGTTTTCTTAAATTAATAAGAAATTGAAATCTGGTGTGAACAAGAAACTAATTGTTCTGAGATTTGAACTTATTGTTTTGAAAAAAAATGATAATTTGAGAATTGAGAAAAACTGTTGTGCATTTCGGGTCTTGAAGATGCTCTCTGTTTGTTCCCCTGTCACGAAGTGTATTTTCTGTTGGTGTAATTAAGCATAATACCAGAGAATCATACAAAATCATTATTTCATGGTTTTTTTTCACTGTACATTGTTGAGTGCATTTGTGACTCGTTTCAGGAAACTAGGCATATGTCTCAATTCACGACATCACAGGAGAGGCATTTGAAAGTTTATTTGTATTTTTTTTATTTTTATCAAAATGCGTTTTATGGCAGAAATTCCTTTGTGGAACATTTGAACTTTCATGTTCCTTAAATAGCCATGATTGGCTGAAATAATGAATGGGCTGGACATGCCGATGAGTTTCCGATTGGTCTGCCATGTAGCATGCTTCTATCTATGAAACATATGACGTTAGTCATGAAGAACTGCAATGTGTTGCTGACAAAGGTCAGTGGGAATATTGACTACTTTCTGGAGGGCGATTCTTATGGCATTGCTTGCGGTCAGTGTGAACCAGAGTTGTACAAACAAAATGGAAACTACACAGGATGTCTTTTTTTTATAGAAAAGGGGTTGTAGACTGCTGTGAATCATTCATCCATGGGTAAGAGTCTAGATACCGTTTCAGATATAATACGTTTCTAATTTAGTCAGAAAGTTGTTTTCATTGCAAGTTAAAGATTACTGTTAGCTAAATAGCTAGCGTTCGATGGCTGGCTTGTTAGCTAACATTATGTGTATTCTCTGTGTAGTAATATTATTGCATTGCTAGTTATAGCCTAATGTACATTAGAGTGTCTAGTTTGAGAAACAGACACCTCACAAGTCCTCAACTGGCAGCTTCATTCTATAGTATCCGCAAAACACTAGTCTCTACGTCAACAGTGAAGAGGCGACTCCGGGATGCTGGCCTTCTAGGGAGAGTTCCTGTGCTCTTTAGCCCATCTTAATCTTTCATTTTATTGGCCAGTCTGAGATATATGGCTTTTTCTTTGCAACTCTGCCTAGAAGGCCAGCATCCCGGAGTTGCCGTTGAGACGGGTGTTTTGCCGGTACTATTTAATGAAACTGCCAGTTGAGGACTTAAGAGGTGTCTGTTTCTGAAACTAGACAATCTAATGTACTTGTCCTCTTGCTCAGTTGTGGACTGGGGCCTCCCACTCTGCTTTCTATTCTGGTTAGAGCCAGATACATTTCTTCACCAACTACAGAGTTGGGGAAACATGTGTGGACCTGAATTGTGACAACTGCAGTGGCCAAAACAAGAACGAGTTTGTGCTCTGGTAATTGTGCCTGGCGGACCTTGCACAAGCTCCACCACAGTCTGGACATTCACTTCCTGATCACAGGCCACATCAGGTAGCTCTTCAGAAAGACCAGAGTTGTCTGAGATTGCTGGTGTTGTGAAGGACAGCACTGTGACAGGGGTCGACATCCCACAGCTGGTTGGACTTGAGGATGGTACGGTACTGGAGGGAAGCTACAGTATGGCTGGAAACAACACATGACCCAGCACTTCAGGCCGCTGCCTCATATCAAGCAGTACCAGCACTTCAGGCCGCTGCCTCATATCAAGCAGTACCAGCACTTCAGGTGAACATCATTTTCATTGCATTGTATGAGGTTATTTTTCTTATCTTATCTTGGGAGGTACATTTATGTTGTAATGTCATATTGTTGTTTGTTATTTCCTGTTTTACAGTTTCAGCTGCTGAGCAACATTGACATCCTTCCTCCCATAAATGGTCTGCCTGTACAAGCACCAGCTGGACTGGACACATCTAGACAAATTTATATTTTTGAGAAGATCCGGGAGTATTGTGACGAAGAGGCTATGGACATCACATGCCCGGCACAAAAGTCAAGGGCAGGACAGAAATAGCCTCTCCGAATATAGATTCCCTTGTTCGTGCGTGGTTTCGGACGGACCAGTTCATCACTGGGGGAGAGTTCCCAGTCATCAACACTTTCTGGTCATATGACTCTCTGACAGACCAGTTCATCACTGGGGGAGAGTTCCCAGTCATCAACACTATCTGGTCACATGACTCTCTGACAGACCAGTTCATCACTGGGGGAGAGTTCCCAGTCATCAACACTATCTGGTCACATGACTCTCTGACAGACCAGTTCATCACTGGGGGAGAGTTCCCAGTCATCAACACTATCTGGTCACATGACTCTCTGACAGACCAGTTCATCACTGGGGGAGAGTTCCCAGTCATCAACACTATCTGGTCACATGACTCTCTGACAGACCAGTTCATCACTGGGGTGATATTGTTCTTCTTCATACTGTAAATTATGTTGTTATTTCTCTACTGGCATTGACACTTTTTTATATATATATATATTCACACTATCTATTTTCTATATTGCTACTATGTTATCTAATGTTTATAAAATATTTTTATCAGGACACTGTTAACATGTATTTTTTCCTTATTTTAGACTTTTAGCACTTTTAGTCTTAATCTTTACTACACTACTCACTGTTTAGCACATTACCTCACATATGAATCCATAGAATGATGGGTGGGGCAGGCTTTGAGAGGGTGTGGACGAAGAAAAACTCACCAGTACCAAAACATTCTCAAAAGTGGGGTTACACTTTTTTTTTTTTTCTTTCGAAGCAGAATTACTTTCCCATTGTTTCTCAAATGCAGTGTATCATATATCTTTTTGTATAGTCTCTACTTTTATCCAATGTAAAAAAAAAAATGTTTGCTACATAAGACTGAATCAAGGCGGTCGGTCACATTTTGGGAAATAAAAATGTAGTCAGTTCTTGAATAGCTTTTGTAGTTGAGAATAATAATCTCTAGGTGTCCTGGAAATTATTTTTTACAGATAAAATGGTTCATCCTCTTTGGAGGCGTCCTTAAATTTGCCTTTTTTTATAGCTAACGTCTGCCTTTTTTTATAGCGAACGTCTGCCTTTTTTTATAGCTAACGCCTGCCTTTTTTTTTATAGCTAACGTCTGCCTTTTTTTTTATAGCTAACGTCTGCCCTTTTTTTATAGCTAACGTTTTTTATAGCTAACGTCTGCCTTTTTTATAGCTAACGTCTGCCTTTTTTTATAGCTAACGTCTGCCTTTTTTTATAGCTAACGTCTGCCTTTTTTTATAGCTAACGTCTGCCTTTTTTTATAGCTAACGTCTGCCTTTTTTATAGCTAACGTCTGCCTTTTTTTATAGCTAACGTCTGCCTTTTTTATAGCTAACGGCTGCCTTTTTTAGCTAACGTCTGCCTTTTTTATAGCTAACGGCTGCCTTTTTTTATAGCTAACGTCTGCCTTTTTTTATAGCTAACGTCTGCCTTTTTTTATAGCTAACGTCTGCCTTTTTTTATAGCTAACGTCTGCCTTTTTTATAGCTAACGTCTGCCTTTTTTATAGCTAACGTCTGCCTTTTTTTATAGCTAACGTCTGCCTTTTTTTATAGCTAACGTCTGCCTTTTTTTATAGCTAACGTCTGCCTTTTTTTATAGCTAACGTCTGCCTATTTTTTATAGCTAACGTCTGCCTTTTTTATAGCTGACGTCTGCCTAACTTACCTAATGTATTATTCAAGTCGCGTGCTAAAATAATAACAGTTTGTGTTTGATCTCATATAGCGTGAATTCTATCTAACAACACCAGATTTGCCGCTTGTTGGATATACAATGAAAGGTACAATTTAGGTACAATTCAACATTAGAAAATGGTCTTCTTGGTCTGTGTGCTGGGATATAAGGGGAAGTGTGTATTTGTATTGATCAGGATGCCCACACCTCTGCTGTTACTACAGTAGGTGGCAGCATAGGCCTCTCCAACACAGCTCCTCTTTAAATATTACTTTCTCCTTCTACAAAAAAAAGAAATGTAACTGTTGCAGGAAAACTATGTCTGCTGACAGATCTGTTTAAGTGTTCAAGAACCATGTGGTTTTTTTTTGTGCACATTCCGTGTAATACATTGTATTTTGTTGGTCTTGTACAAAATCTAAGTCTGATCCAAAGTATGTAGAAGCGGATAACATTTTTTTTAGGAGACAAGTCATATGAGGACGGTGGACATCCCATGGAATGGGAGAGTCAGAGTATACATACATAGTTATTATAGGCATATACATATACACAGAATGTGAGCATGTGGGGGATGATTTATTTAACAGAGAACACACCCCCCCCAACAAAAATAAATAATAAAGCAAGGTACCTCTTTGCCTTTTAGGGCTTAAAGCTCCAACTCCTCTCCATATGTATTAAACATCGATGATGATGTTATTGTACTTTGGAGAAAGACTTAAGTACTGTCGTCAGTTTTTATTTATTATTGTTAAATTTAAATAATGGTGTATGTAATAGTGGGTCTACTTCGGGAGTGTGGGTCCACCGACAGACTGATGTGAGATGAGTGGAGGCACATACTTCAGAGAAGTGTCTGATACAATTGCATTGTGGTATAGTTAAATCCTTCCTTCTCTCTCTCTCTCCCAAGCAAAACCCATCCCTCTCCACCTCCCCCTCGCAGTGTTCTCCCCCTTTTTATCCCACCCAAACCAAGCTCTCTGCCTCACACTCTTGCCAACCCTTACCCTTAACCGCCCAGACCAAGCTTGTCCCAACCTTCCAAATTTTCCCACACTTCCTACCTCTCAGACACACTTAAATCCATCCGTCCACCCAGCCACCCACCCACCCACCCACCCACCCAATCATCCATCCACCCCCCCCCCCACCCACCCACCCATCCATCCACCCACCCACCCAATCATCCAAAGAGATGGTGGGTCGGAGAAGCATCGGAATAAAAAACTTCCTTCTCAAAGTTTTTTGTGCAGCTGGGATGGTGTAAATAAAAGTTGGCCACACTTTTGTGTGTAATGGAAAGGCATTCGCAATTATGAGTCCTGTTGATGTAAAACCTTTGTATCTACAGATGACGTCAGAAGTTTACATACACGTTCGTTGGAGTCATTAAAACTCGTTCTTCAACCACTCCACAAAATGCTTGTTAACAAACTATAGTTTTGGAAAGTCGGTTAGGACATCTACTTTGTGCATGACACAAGTCATTTCTACAATAATTGGTTACAGACAGACTATTTCACTTATAAATCACTGTATCACAATTCCAGTTGGTCAGCAGTCTACATACACTAAATTGACTGTGCCTTTAACCTCTCTTGGGTAGGGGGCAGTATTTTCACCTCCGGATGGAAAGTGTGCCCAATGTAAACTGCCTGTTACTCAGGCCCAGAAGCTAGGATATGCATATTTAATTTTAATGTTTTAATTTTACCTTTATTTAACCAGGCAAATCAGTTAAGAACACATTCTTATTTTCAATGACGGCCTGGGAACAGTGGGTTAACTGCTTGTTCAGGGGCAGAACGACAGATTTGTACCTTGTCAGCTCGGGGGTTTGAACTCGCAACCTTCCGGTTACTAGTCCAACGCTCTAACCACTAGGCTACGCTGCCGCCAAATATATAAATGATAGATTTGGATAGAAAACACTCTAAAGTTTCCAAAACTGTTAAAATAAGGTCTGAGTATAACAGAACTGATATGGCAGGCGAGAAGAATACATCCAGGAAGTGGAATGAATTTCATGTGGCTGCTTTTCAACTCAATGCCTATACAGAATGTAATGGGTTAGGATTGCAGTTCCTATGGCTTCCACTAGATGTCAACAGTCTTTAGACAAGGTTTCAGGCTTTTATTTTGAAAAACGACGAGTAAAAAGCCATTTTGGTCAGAGGACAGAGGAAGTGTGCAGACCTGATTTGGCACACTCCCAAGTGATTTGGCGCACTCCTTTCTATTGAAAAAGGTATTGTCGGGTTGAAACATTATTGATTATAAAGACAATAAACAACCTCAATCTGTAAGGCGCAAATAGCTAAATGAGAGAGCAGCAGTAATTCACATCAATGCGCTAAGTAGATATCAATAATAAGTGATATATCCGTATCGCCGTAGACGACACCACTGCTGTCATCCTTACCTCCAAGCGTTTATACAAGTTGGATAATCTTTGAATGCCTACAGCAGTCTCACCATTGGAAGACATAGCTTGGACTGTAGCCTACAAAAGCCTATTCCTGCTCTTTTCCCACGATCCATCAAACACACATTTGAAGGACATCACATGACTTGTATCTCAGTAAAATCTTTGAAATTGTTGCATGTTGCGTTTATATTTTCGTTCAATATATTTACCAGTGTCTTATTGCCCTTACAATAAGCCAGATTCAAGTAACTTACATAAGTGGCAGCAACAGCACAACCAATCGGAGATGTTTCTGATAGTAGTCTCCACTCACTGCACCTACTCTGCTGTGGTTTTATAAAAGATTCTGCTTTGTCGCCAGTCATGTCAAATTATGTAGAATTGCTTGAAATGTGTTTATAAAAGGAAATTGTTCTATTTATTCTATTGCAAATATGACGATAGAGTTTTATTATAAATTAGATTGTTTCGCTCCTACCCTTGTCCACGGGGGTCTGTGTAACCACAACCTTCTGGCCCACAGCCCTGTGCACTGGCAACATTGCTATATTGCCATGTAATTCTTGAGATGAAGAAGAGATGAGATGAAGAACAGTTTCTAAAACTGCATATCTTAGGAGGAAGAAAGAGACAATGAGAGGAAGTGAAGTAGAGTGACTAAGAAATGTATTGCAAAGTAGTAGAGTGACTAAGAGATGTATTGATAGGTAGTAGAATGACTAAGAGATGTATTGAGAGGTAGTAGAATGACTAAGAGATGTATTGAGAGGTAGTAGAGTGACTAAGAGATGTATTGATAGGTAGTAGAATGACTAAGAGATGTATTGATCGGTAGTTTAATGACTAAGAGATGTATTGAGAGGTAGTAGAATGACTAAGAGATGTATTGAGAGGTAGTAGAATGACTAAGAGATGTATTGATAGGTAGTAGAATGACTAAGAGATGTATTTATAGGTAGTAGAATGACTAAGAGATGTATTGCAAAGTAGTAGAGTGACTAAGAGATGTATTGAGAGGTAGTAGAGTGACTAAGAGATGTATTGAGAGGTAGTAGAATGACTAAGAGATGTATTGCAAAGTAGTAGAGTGACTAAGAGATCTATTGAGAGGTAGTAGAATGACTAAGAGATGTATTGCAAAGTAGTAGAGTGACTAAGAGATGTATTGATAGGTAGTAGAATGACTAAGAGATGTATTGAGAGGTAGTAGAATGACTAAGAGATGTATTGCAAAGTAGTAGAGTGACTAAGAGATGTATTGAGAGGTAGTAGAGTGACTAAGAGATGTATTGATCGGTAGTAGAATGACTAAGAGATGTATTGATAGGTAGTAGAATGACTAAGAGATGTATTGAGAGGTAGTAGAATGACTAAGAAACGTATTGAGAGGTAGTAGAGTGACTAAGAGATGTATTGAGAGGTAGTAGAATGACTAAGAGATGTATTGAGAGGTAGTAGAGTGACTAAGAGATGTATTGAGAGGTAGTAGAGTGACTAAGAGATGTATTGAGAGGTAGTAGAGTGACTAAGAGATGTATTGATAGGTAGTAGAATGACTAAGAGATGTAGAGTGACTAAGAAACGTATTGAGAGGTAGTAGAGTGACTAAGAGATGTATTGATAGGTAGTAGAATGACTAAGAGATGTAGAGTGACTAAGAAACGTGTTGAGAGGTAGTAGAGTGACTAAGAGATGTATTGAGAGGTAGTAGAGTGACTAAGAGATGTATTAAGAGGTAGTAGAGTGACTAAGAAACATATTGAGAGGTAGTAGAGTGACTAAGAGATGTATTAAGAGGTAGTAGAGTGACTAAGAAACATATTGAGAGGTAGCCGAGTGACTAAGAGATGTATTGATAGGTAGTAGAGTGACTAAGAGATGTATTAAGAGGTAGTAGAGTGACTAAGAAACGTATTGAGAGGTAGTAGAGTGACTAAGAAACATATTGAGAGGTAGCCGAGTGACTAAGAGATGTATTGATAGGTAGTAGAGTGACTAAGAGATGTATTGATAGGTAGTAGAGTGACTAAGAGATGTATTAAGAGGTAGTAGAGTGACTAAGAAACATATTGAGAGGTAGCCGAGTGACTAAGATATGTATTGAGAGGTAGCCGAGTGACTAAGAGATGTATTGATAGGTAGTAGAGTGACTAAGAGATGTATTAAGAGGTAGTAGAGTGACTAAGAAACGTATTGAGAGGTAGTAGAGTGACTAAGAGATGTATTAAGAGGTAGCCGAGTGACTAAGAAACATATTGAGAGGTAGTAGAGTGACTAAGAGATGTATTGAGAGGTAGTAGAGTGACTAAGAGATGTATTAAGAGGTAGCCGAGTGACTAAGAAACATATTGAGAGGTAGTAGAGTGACTAAGAGATGTATTAAGAGGTAGTAGAGTGACTAAGAAACGTATTGAGAGGTAGTAGAGTGACTAAGAGATGTATTAAGAGGTAGCCGAGTGACTAAGAAACATATTGAGAGGTAGTAGAGTGACTAAGAATCTGTTGAATCTGACAATTAATCTTAATGGTTGTACAGTCGTCTCAAATAAAACTGTGAAGGACCTCGGCATTACTCTGGACCCTGATCTCTCTTTCTTTTGACGAACATATCAAGACTGTTTCAAGGACAGCTTTTTTCCATCTACGTAACATTGCAAAAATCTGAAACTTTCTGCCCAAAAATGATGCAGAAAAATGTACCCATGCTTTTGTAACTTCTAGGTTAGACTACTGCAATGCTCTACTTTCCGGCTACCCGGATATAGCACTAAATAAACTTCAGTTAGTGCTAAATACGGCTGCTAGGATCCTGACTAGAACCAAAAAATGTGATCATATTACTCCAGTGCTGGCCTCCCTACACTGGCTTCCTGTCAAGGCAAGGGCTGATTTCAAGGTTTTACTGCTATTTCAAAATAAATCAGCCAAGACCTCAGAAAAATTATTGTAGACCTCCACAAGTCTGGTTCATCCTTGGGAGCAATTTCCAAACACCTGAAGGTACCACGTTTATCTGAACAAACAATAGTACGCAAGTACAAACACCATGGGACCACGCAGCCATCATACCACTCAGGTAGGAGACGCGTTCTGTCTCCAAGAGATGAATGTACTTTGGTGCGAAAAGTGCAAATCAATCCCAGAACAACAGCAAAGTTCCTTGTGAAGATACTGGAGGAAACAGGTCTATCGACCTGAAAGGACACTCAGCAAGGAAGAAAATACTGCTCCAAAATCACCATAAAAAGCTAGACTACAGTTTGCAACTGCACATGAGAACAAAGATCGAACTTTTTGGAGAAATGTCTTCTAGTCTGATGAAACAAAAAATAGAACTGTTTGGCCATAATGACCATCGTTATGTTTAGAGAAAAAAGGGGAGGCTTGCAAGCCGAAAATCACCATCCCAACCGTGAAGCACGGGGGTGGCAGCATCATGTTGTGGGGGTGCTTTGCTGCAGGAGGGACTGGTGCACTTCACAAAATAGATGGTGGTTATCTTTGACACACTATCTCCCTGACTTTAGTAGTTTGAGTTACGAATGGAATATATATTTTTTCTCCTAAAAATTTTTAAAAACAAATGCTAGAATTATGTATAGATTTATAGATATATATGTTTTACCAAAACACCCATTGCGATCCCCCAGATGAGAATCGCTGCTCTTACACACAACAGAATACAGTAGATTATATATTGTGTGACCGTGTTAAAGTGGATGTAGAAAGGGAGGGAAGAAATTAAATCTAATTTGTACCCAGCTACCCTGTCAGAGCAGTCTGGAAGTGGTCAGTAAGTGTGTTGACTTTATAAATGGGGGAGTGGGAGGGTTTTGGCTGGAAGTTGGCTGGGAGTTCTGAATATGTGTGGTAAGCAGTCTTATGGTTGGCACCTGAACTCCTATATATCCCGAACCAATTTCCCATTCCCCATTTCTCAGTTTGATCAATTTGAACCGCCTAAACAATTCTTTGACATTCACTACATGACCACAAGTATGTGGACAACTTCTCATCAAACATCTAATTCCAAAATCATGAGCATTTAATATGGAATCCCTATAACAGCCTCTTTTGGGAAGTATTTCCACTATATGCTAGAACACTTCCATTCAGCCACAAGCACGTTAGTGAGGTCTGGCACTGATGTTGGGTGATTAGGCCTGGATCGCAGTAGGTGTTCCAATTAATCCCAAAGAAGTTCGATGAGGTTGAGTTCAGGGCTCTGTGCAGGCCAGTCAAGTTCTTCCACACCGATCTCGAACCATTTCTGTATGGACCTCACTTTGTGCACGGGGACATTATCGTGCTGAAACAGGAAAGGGCCTTCCCCAAACTGTTGCCACAAAGTTGGAAGAACAGAAGCATCTTGCAATGTCATTGTAGCGTTAAGATTTCCCTTCACTGGGACTAAGGGGCCCAAACCATGAAAAACATCTCCATACCATTATTCCTCCTCTGCCAACTTTACAGTTGGAACTATGCATTGGGGCAGATAGCTTTCCCTGGCATCCACCAAACCCCGATTCTTCCGTCAGACTGCCAAATGGTGGAGTGTGATTCATCACTCCAGAGAATGCATTTCCACTGCTCCAGAGTCCAATGGCAGTGAGCCTTACACCATTCCAGCCGACGCTTGGCATTGTGAATGGTGATCTTAGGCATGTGTGCGGATGCTCGGGCACGGAAACCCATTTCATGAAGCTCCTGACAAACAGTTCTTGTGCTGACGTTGCTTACAGAGACAGTTTGGAACTCGGTAGTGAGTGTTGCAACCGAGGAAAGATGATTTTTACACGCTACGCACTTCAGCGGTCCCTTTCTCTGAGCATGTGTGGTCTACCACTTCACGTCTGAGCCGGTGTTGCTCCTGGATGTTTCCACTTCACAATAACAGCAACAGTTGACCGGGGCAGCTCTATCAGGGCAGAAATTAGAAAAGGGTTAACTTCCTTGTTCAGGGGAACGACTACAGATTTTTACCTTGTCGGCTCTGGTATGTGATCCAGCAACCTTTTGGTTACTGGCCCACCGCTCTAACCACTGGGCTACCTGCCGGTTACTGGCCCACCGCTCTAACCACTGGGCTATCTGCCCCCCCCCCCCGCCCCCTCAATAATCCTCAAGTTGGATAAGAGTGTCTGCTAAATGACCAACATGTAAATGAAAAATTTACTTTCCTATTCAGTCACTGTAAGACACAAATATTTGTATTACTAGTCAGTGTAACAAAAGTAATTAGTCAGTCAGTAGCTTTTATTTCCTCTAAATGGAGTGTGATGTTAAATCTAACCAAAACGCTAGAGCCAGATAGATGCCTAGTCCGTGTGTGTTTCACATATCTGCGAGCTAGTCTGACAAAACCACAGAGCAGTGTAGTGTGTTATGGTGGTTTGTTTCAAGTTTTATTGTCACGTGCACAAGTACATTGAAATGCCTTTCTTGCAAGCTCTCTCCCAACAATGCGGTAATCTCTCTCGCCGTGTGTGTGTGTGTGTGTGTGTGTGTGTGTGTGTGTGCGTGTGCGTGTTTGGTGGTTTCCCTTATGATAACTGAAGCTATACGACAGCCTAATGACGTCATCCCCTCCAACTACTATTGGTCGATAGACGGCTATGGATTCAACCGACGTAGAAGCAAAACTGGATTCAACCGATGTAGCAGAGAAACTGGATTCAACCGATGTAGCAGAGAAACTGGATTCAACCAATGTAGCAGAGAAACTGGATTCAACCGATGTAGCAGAGAAACTGGATTCAACCGACGTAGCAGAGAAACTGGATTCAACCGACGTAGCAGAGAAACTGGATTCAGCCGACGTAGCAGAGAAACTGGATTCAGCCGACGTAGCAGAGAAACTGGATTCAACTGACGTGGGAGAGAAACTGGATTCAGCCGACGTAGCAGAGAAACTGGATTCAACCGACGTAGCAGAGAAACTGGATTCAGCCGACGTAGCAGAGAAACTGGATTCAACCGATGTAGCAGAGAAACTGGATTCAACCGATGTAGCAGAGAAACTGGATTCAACCGACGTAGCAGAGAAACTGGATTCAACCGACGTAGCAGAGAAACTGGATTCAACCGACGTAGCAGAGAAACTGGATTCAACCGACGTAGCAGAGAAACTGGATTCAACCGACGTAGCAGAGAAACTGGATTCAACCGACGTAGCAGAGAAACTGGATTCAACCGACGTAGCAGAGAAACTGGATTCAACCGATGTAGCAGAGAAACTGGATTCAGCCGACGTAGCAGAGAAACTGGATTCAGCCGACGTAGCAGAGAAACTGGATTCAACCGACGTAGCAGAGAAACTGGATTCAACCGATGTAGCAGAGAAACTGGATTCAGTTGATGTAGCAGCAAAACTGGATTCAGCTGATGTGGCAGAGAAACTGGATTCAACCGAAGTAGCAGCAAAACTGAATTCAGCTGATGTGGCAGAGAAACTGGATTCAACCGAAGTAGCAGCAAAACTGGATTCAGCCGACGTAGCAGCAAAACTGGATTCAGCTGATGAGGCAGCAAAACTGGATTCAGCTGATGAGGCAGCAAAACTGGATTCAGCTGATGAGGCAGCAAAACTGGATTCAGCTGAATCCTTCCTGTTTGGCCCTGTCCGGGGGTATCATCGGATGGGGCCACAGTGTCTCCTGACCCCTCCTGTCTCAGCCTCCAGTATTTATACTGCAGTAGTTTATGTGTCGGGGGGCTAGGGTCAGTTTGTTATATCTGGAGTACTTCTCCTGTCTTATCTGGTGTCCTGTGTGAATTTAAGTATGCTCTCTCTAATTCTCTCTTTCTCTCTTTCTTTCTCTCTCTCAGAGGACCTGAGCCCTAGGACCATGCATCAGGACTACCTGGCATGATGACTCCTTGCTGTCCCCAGTCCACCTGGCTGTGCTGCTGCTCCAGTTTCAACTGTTCTGCCTGCGGCTATGGAATCCTGACCTGTTCACCGGACATGCTACCTGTCCCAGACCTGCTGTTTTCAACTCTCTAGAGACAGCAGTAGAGCGGTAGAGATACTCTGAATGATCGGCTATGAAAAGCCAACTGACATTTACTCCTGGGGTGCTGACTTGTTGCACCCTCGACAACTACTGTGATTATTATTGTTTGACCATGCTGGTCATTTATGAACATTTGAACATCTTGGCCATGTTCTGTTATAATCTCCACCCGGCACAGCCAGAAGAGGACTGGCCACCCCTCAGAGCCTGGTTCCTCTCTAGGTTTCTTCCTAGGTTTTGGCCTTTCTAGGGAGTTCTAGCCACACCTGCATTGCTTGCTGTTTGGGGTTTTAAGGCTGGGTTTCTGTACAGCACTTTGAGATATCAGCTGATGTACGAAGGGCTATATAAATACATTTTATTTGATATTATTTGTTTTTAACGCACTGCTTTGCTTTATCTTGGCCAGGTCACAGTTGTAAATGAGAACTTGTTCTCAACAAGCCTACCTGGTTAAATAAAGGTGAAATAAAAAAAAGTAACATTTAAAAAGTAAAAAATAAATTCATCTCCTGCTCTATGTAATGTTCCCAGTGGTTGTCTACTGATTTCTACTGTATATTCTAGTCTGCGTGTGCTCTTTTCACTTACTGCCAGTAAATATGGGATTTTCTGTATGTTATATTTTCTATGTGGTGTGCAGTACTGGCTTCTTGGCCGATAAACATCTACATAAACATCTATTCCGGGGCTGACTTATAGTGTTAGGGACCACAGAGTTACGGTGTGGCTGCCATGGTTTCCACTAGGAGAACCCTTCGCATGACACGATATGAGTCACTCCCACCTCACTGGACACAGAAATAGAATTACTAGAATGGTGACACACTCCACTGGACACAGAAATATAATGACTAGAATGGACATTCCTTTTCCAGTCAACCTTTCAACCCATAAAACCCCTATGTACTTGTCAAGATCTGAGAGGATATGATTAGGTATAAGCAAAATTGTGAACATTTCCACAAAGCTCTATCAGAGGACAGGGTAGAGCTACTACCATGCTTACACCTATCAAATCCTCTAAGACCCACAACAAGTGCATCGTGTGTAGGGCTTATGGGTTGATTTGGGATCGAGTTAACTTTCCATGGTGAGCGGCCATATTGAGTATAACCACGTGTGGCCCTAGTTTCCAAATCAACCCCTAAGCCCCTCCTCCCTAGGCACTCCTGTAGACCCGAAGGGATTGGATAGGTGTACGCAATATGACAAAATTCCACCCAGCCTATCAGAAAGACAAGTTCAAGCAAGTTCTGTATTGTTTATACCTATCCAATCCCTTCAGATCAACTGCAGTGCCTAGAAGGAGAGGATTCAGCATACCATTTAAATTGCAGTGGTCAGAGGAGCTTTTTGTGTTCCAGTTATTTTAATGATATGACCATCCTTATGAGTCAGGTCCCCTGACAGGTTAGATTATTAGATTGTTAGACTGTTAGATTATTAGATTGTTAGACTGTTAGATTATTAGATTATTAGATTGTTAGACTGTTAGACTGTTAGATTATTAGATTGTTAGACTGTTAGATTGTTAGATTGTTAGATTATTAGACTGTTAGAATATTAGATTGTTAGATTATTAGATTGTTAGATTATTAGACTGTTATATTATTCGATTTTTAGATTGTTAGATTATTAGATTGTTACATTGATAGATTATTAGACTGTTAGATTATTAGACTGTTAGATTGTTAGATTATTAGATTGTTAGATTATTAGATTATTAGATTGTTAGATTGTTAGATTATTAGTCTGTTAGACTGTTAGATGGTTAGATTATTAGATTGTTAGATTATTAGATTGTTAGATTGTTAGATTATTAGTCTGTTAGACTGTTAGATTTAGATTATTAGATTGTTAGATTATTAGATTATTAGATTGTTAGATTATTAGATTATTAGATTGTTAGATTGTTAGATTGTTAGACTGTTAGATTGTTAGACTGTTAGATTGTTAGATAATTAGATTGTTAGATTGTTAGATTATTAGTCTGTTAGACTGTTAGATGGTTAGATTATTAGATTGTTAGATTATTAGATTATTAGATTGTTAGATTGTTAGATTGTTAGACTGTTAGATTATTAAATTATTAGATTGTTAGATTATTAGATTGTTAGATTATTAGATTATTAGATTGTTAGATTGTTAGATTGTTAGATTGTTAGACTGTTAGATTGTTAGATTGTTAGATTGTTAGACTGTTAGATTGTTAGATTGTTAGATTGTTAGATTGTTAGATTGTTAGATTGTTAGATTGTTAGATTGTTAGATTGTTAGATTGTTAGATTATTAGACTGTTAGATTGTTAGATTGTTAGATTATTAGACTGTTAGATTGTTAGATTGTTAGACTGTTAGATTGTTAGATTGTTAGATGGTTAGATTATTAGATTGCTAGATTATTAGACTGTTAGATGATTCGATTATTAGATTATTAGATTCTTAGACTGTTAGACTGTTAGATTATTAGATTATTAGACTGTTAGATTATTAGATTGTTAGATTATTAGATTGTTAGATTATTAGATTATTAGATTGTTAGATTATTAGATTGTTAGATTATTAGATTGTTAGATTATTAGATTGTTAGATTATTAGATTGTTAGATTATTAGATTGTTAGATTATTAGATTATTAGATTGTTAGTGTAAAATTGTTAGATTATTAGATTGTTAGACTGTAAGATTGTTAGATTATTATATTGTTAGATTGTTAGATAATTAGATTGTTAGAGTGTTAGATTATTAGTCTGTTACATTGTTAGATTATTAGACTGTTAGACTGTTAGATTATTCGATTATTAGACTGTTAGATTATTAGACTGTTAGATTATTAGATTGTTAGATTGTTAGTGTAAAATTGTTAGATTATTAGATTATTAGACTGTTAGATTGTTAGATTATTAGATTGTTAGATTATTAGATTATTAGATTGTTAGATTGTTAGTGTAAAATTGTTAGATTATTAGATTGTTAGACTGTTAGATTGTTAGAGTGTTAGATTATTAGATTGTTAGAGTGTTCGATTATTAGATTGTTAGACTGTTAGATTGTTAGACTGTTAGATTATTAGATTGTTAGTTTGTTAGATTATTAGATTTTTAGATTGTCAGATTGTTAGATTGTCAGATTGTGGATGTCCTTATGGAAATGTTTGAATGTAGAGATCAAATCAAATTTCAACGTTGATTGTCGGTGGCATTACTAAAGCAAAATGTACCTCTCCCAAAAGGGGAGCAACCAATATCAGATATCTCAAAGTTATATCAATAAGATTATACCCTTCCTGCACTAACCATGTTTTTGCATATTTCTCAATCTAACTTCTAACTTCCTGAACAGCAATAACTTCCCTGGATTCTGGCCCGATGTTATTTTTCTTTCCTATGAAATCTATAGGAAAGAACGTTGCTACCTGTCTGGATGATGGTGAGTGGAAAGCTGCTGGCTTTGGAAACAATGACATTCCTTAAGACGAAATGATTCCACATGTGGGAATGCGTTCCACTTGTTAAATGATTCCAGACATGGTTTCTTTGGTCTAGCCTATCCTACCGTTTTCACACATACATGCCCGGATGTAGGCAAAGCTCTCTCTCACACACACGCATGCCCGCACGCACACACACACTCACACACACACACGCACACACGCACACACACACACACACACACGCACACACACACGCACGCACGCACGCACGCACACACGCACACACGCACACACGCACACACACACACACGCACGCACGCACGCACACACGCACGCACGCACACACACACACACACACTAACTTGTGCGCGCCCACACACACAGACAATCACACACACTTCATAAGGCAAGCATCCATAGGGTATTTGTAGCATCAGATGTCTGTCTGAGGGTTGAAATCAGGACAAGACATGTCTGTCTGTCTGAGGGTTGAAATCAGGACAAGACATGTCTGTCTGAGGGTTGAAATCAGGACAAGACATGTCTGTCTGTCTGAGGGTTGAAATCAGGACAAGACTTGTCTGTCTGAGGGTTGAAATCAGGACAAGACATGTCTGTCTGAGGGTTGAAATCAGGACAAGACATGTCTGTCTGTCTGAGGGTTGAAATCAGGACAAGACATGTCTGTCTGAGGGTTGAAATCAGGACAAGACTTGTCTGTCTGAGGGTTGAAATCAGGACAAGGCATGTCTGTCTGAGGATTGAAATCAGGACCCAGACATGTCTGTCTGAGGGTTGAAATCAGGACAAGACATGTCTGTCTGTCAGAGGCTTGAAATCAGGACAAGACATGTCTGTCTGAGGGTTGAAATCAGGACAAGACATGTCTGTCTGTCTGAGGGTTGAAATCAGGACAAGACATGTCTGTCTGAGGGTTGAAATCAGGACAAGACATGTCTGTCTGTCTGAGGGTTGAAATCAGGACAAGACATGTCTGTCTGAGGGTTGAAATCAGGACAAGACTTGTCTGTCTGAGGGTTGAAATCAGGACAAGACATGTCTGTCTGTCTGAGGGTTGAAATCAGGACAAGACATGTCTGTCTGTCTGAGGGTTGAAATCAGGACAAGACATGTCTGTCTTTCTGAGGGTTGAAATCAGGACAAGACATGTCTGTCTGAGGGTTGAAATCAGGACAAGACATGTCTGTCTGTCTGAGGGTTGAAATCAGGACAAGACATGTCTGTCTGAGGGTTGAAATCAGGACAAGACATGTCTGTCTGAGGGTTGAAATCAGGACAAGACTTGTCTGTCTGAGGGTTGAAATCAGGACAAGACATGTCTGTCTGTCTGAGGGTTCAAATCAGGACAAGACATGTCTGTCTGAGGGTTGAAATCAAGACAAGACTTGTCTGTCTGAGGGTTGAAATCAGGACAAGACATGTCTGTCTGTCTGAGGGTTGAAATCAGGACAAGACATGTCTGTCTGTCTGAGGGTTGAAATCAGGACAAGACATGTCTGTCTGTCTGAGGGTTGAAATCAGGACAAGACATGTCTGTCTGTCTGAGAGTTGAAATCAGGACAAGACATGTCTGTCTTTCTGAGGGTTGAAATCAGGACAAGACATGTCTGTCTGTCTGAGGGTTGAAATCAGGACAAGACTTGTCTGTCTGGGGGTTGAAATCAGGACAAGACTTGTCTGTCAGAGGGTTGAAATCAGGACAAGACATGTCTGTCTGAAGGTTGAAATCAGGACAAGACATGTCTGTCTGAGGGTTGAAATCAGGACAAGACATGTCTGTCAGAGGGTTGAAATCAGGACCCAGACATGTCTGTCTGTCTGGGTTGATATAAGAACATAATGCCAACAAGAGTGAATACTTGTGTAAACTCTCTCTTGTCTCCTCAGTTTACATCCCAAACGGTACCATATTCCCTATATAGTGCACTATCCATTGAGTCTCTGGTCAAAGTAGTGCACTATATAGGGAATAGGGTGCAATTTTGGACACTAACCTCAGTCTTCATCTAAAGCTGCCAGGACCTCCACTGAACATTAGTGAAATATGTTTATAATGGGTTAGATATTATACCAGGCCAAACCCTTAGTCTATTCTGGAAATGTTTATAATGGGTTAGATATTATACCAGGCCAAACCCTTCCTCTAGTAGAGTGTCAGGTTGTTGACCACATGACACCCTATAGAGAACCCTAATCTCTATATAGTGCACTGTGTTTTAACAGGGCTCTGGGAGTGGAGTGCCCGTTGGGACACAACCTGGGAGTCAGGTCTAGTCAGGTCTAGTCAGGTCTGTGTTTTAACAGGGCTCTGGGAGTGGAGTGCCCGTTGGGACACAACCTGGGAGTCAGGTCTAGTCAGGTCTAGTCAGGTCTGTGTTTTAACAGGGCTCTGGGAGTGGAGTGCCCGTTGGGACACAACCTGGGAGTCAGGTCTAGTCAGGTCTAGTCAGGTCTGTGTTTTAACAGGGCTCTGGGAGTGGAGTGCCCGTTGGGACACAACCTGAGAGTCAGGTCTAGTCAGGTCTGTGTTTTAAAAGGGCTCTGGGAGTGGAGTGCCCGTTGGGACACAACCTGGGAGTCAGGTCTAGCCAGGTCTAGTCAGGTCTGTGTTTTAAAAGGGCTCTGGGAGTGGAGTGCCCGTTGGGACACAACCTGAGAGTCAGGTCTAGTCAGGTCTAGTCAGGTCTAGTCAGGTCTAGTCAGGTCTAGTCAGGTCTGTGTTTTAAAAGGGCTCTGGGAGTGGAGTGCCCGTTGGGACACAACCTGAGAGTCAGGTCTAGTTTGTCAGTTCGACAAAGAAATGAGGTGAAGTTATTTATGTTCATTTAGATTGGAGGGATCCACCACTGGTGATTTGTATAGACCACAGTATGTATTCATACAATAAGACAGGGTCATATCTCATTCCTACAGTATGTTCTCTGAATGGCTAGTGTCTAGTCTTTCAGGCAGTGTGTGCGTCCCAAATAGAACCCTATTCCCTATAGTGTCACTCCTGCTCCCGCTCTCCCTCCCCGGGCGCTCGAGGACCGCCCAGCACTACACACTCCTGCTCCCGCTCTCCCTCCCCGGGCGCTCGAGGACCGCCCAGCACTACACACTCCTGCTCCCGCTCTCCCTCCCCGGGCGCTCGAGGACCGCCCAGCACTACACACTCCTGCTCCCGCTCTCCCTCCCCGGGCGCTCCCCGGCGCTCGAGGACCGCCCAGCACTACACACCCTGCTCCCGCTCTCCCTCCCCGGGCGCTCGAGGACCGCCCAGCACTACACACTCCTGCTCCCGCTCTCCCTCCCCGGGCGCTCGAGGACCGCCCAGCACTACACACTCCTGCTCCCGCTCTCCCTCCCGGGCGCTCGAGGACCGCCCAGCACTACACACTCCTGCTCCCGCTCTCCCCCGGGCGCTCCCCGGGCGCTCGAGGACCGCCCAGCACTACACACTCCTGCTCCCGCTCTCCCCCCGGGCGCTCCCCCCAGCACTACACACTCCTGGCGCCCCGGGCGCTCGAGGACCGCCCAGCACTACACACTCCTGCTCCCGCTCTCCCTCCCCGGGCGCTCGAGGACCGCCCAGCACTACACACTCCTGCTCCTGCTCCCGCTCTCCCTCCCCGGGCGCTCGAGGACCGCCCAGCACTACACACTCCTGCTCCCGCTCTCCCTCCCTCGAGGACCGGGCGCTCGAGGACCGCCCAGCACTACACACTCCTGCTCCCGCTCCCCGGGCGCTCGAGGACCGCCCAGCACTCCCTCCTGGGCGCTCGAGGACCGCCCAGCACTACACACTCCTGCTCCCGCTCTCCCTCCCCGGGCGCTCGAGGACCGCCCAGCACTACACACTCCTGCTCCCGCTCTCCCTCCCCGGGCGCTCGAGGACCGCCCAGCACTACACACTCCTGCTCCCGCTCTCCCTCCCCGGGCGCTCGAGGACCGCCCAGCACTACACACTCCTGCTCCCGCTCTCCCTCCCCGGGCGCTCGAGGACCGCCCAGCACTACACACTCCTGCTCCCGCTCTCCCTCCCCGGGCGCTCGAGGACCGCCCAGCACTACACACTCCTGCTCCCGCTCTCCCTCCCCGGGCGCTCGAGGACCGCCCAGCACTACACACTCCTGCTCCCGCTCTCCCTCCCGGGCGCTCGAGGACACTACACACTCCTGCTCCCGCCCCCTCCCCGCGCTCGAGGGCGCTCGAGGACCGCCCAGCACTACACACTCCTGCTCCCGCTCTCCCTCCCGGGCGCTCGAGGACCGCCCAGCACTACACACTCCTGCTCCCGCTCTCCCTCCCCGGGCGCTCGAGGACCGCCCAGCACTACACACTCCTGCTCCCGCTCTCCCTCCCCGGGCGCTCGAGGACCGCCCAGCACTACACACTCCTGCTCCCGCTCTCCCTCCCCGGGCGCTCGAGGACCGCCCAGCACTACACACTCCTGCCACCCTGCCACCGTCGTTACGCACACCTGTTTTCCTCGTCACGCGCATCAGCGATTCATTGAACTGACCTGGACTCATTCACCTGCATCTCATTACCTTCCCTATATCTCTGTCTGTTCCCGAGGTTGTTCCAACGCTTCTGCATTATTGTTGTCATGACGTTTTGTTTCCCCCATGTTCTGACTCCGTTCCCGTTCTGTCACTTCCATGTACCTGCTTCTCATCTCCACATTCGGTTCTTACCTATATAGTACACTAGTTTTGACCAGAGTCGGGAGGGCTCTGGTCCAAAGTAGTGCACTACATAGGGAATAGGTTACCAATAGGTACGCACACAGCATTGAGAAAGCACAGTGGAAAACAGTGACTTGACTTTCCTTACACTAATGGAAAACCCATGTGTTTTTTTTTTTTTGTCTCTCTTTTTTCCTACTTTTAAAATGAAGGCTGGTGACTTGTCAGAGTTCTCTGTAGAGGGATGGCCACTGTAATTTAACGGCAATCCAAAAAGTACCCAATTGTCATACTTGTAAAGATACCTTTAATAGAACTCAACAGTGAAAGTAACTCGGTAAAATACTACTTCAGTAAAAGTCCAAAAGTCTAAACCACCATTTTTTGGAAACCAGCCCGTTAATCTCTATGGGACTAAAATAGAACGTACATGTCTGAAGGACGGGTCTCCTGGAACCAGGTTACAGTAAAGACTATTCCCGGACAACAACACAAATCCAATCTAGATCCTAGATCTTCGAACTGTGAGAGGTTTTATTCGTACGGCACCGACACTTCAAAAACACATTCCATAAAACTCTGGCTCCAAGTCCAGAAAACTGGTCCAGAAATATTCAGAAACGTCTTGTTAGTTGTTACCATTTAGCTATTCATTATTTTGTAGAGATAAACAACTCTTAAAATATCATCCATCCTAATATTTCTCTAAGGTTTTATGGCATATAATTATATTGTACCGGAAAAAATACTGATTCCTTCAGAGAAACTAGAACAAAACAGGCCATTCATATTGTAACCTGGAACCAAAAGGGTTCTGCTGTAACCCTTCAACCGGTTCTCCTATGAGGAAAGCCGAAGAACCCTTTTAGGTTCCAGATATACCCTTTTTTTGTACGCCCTATAAAGTGCACTACTTTTGACCAGGGCCGATAGAGCTTTGGACTAAAGTAGTGCATTACATAGGGAATAGGGTGGCATCTGGGACTCAGTCCCATTGTCCTGCGTTTTGAGGGTGATATGATTACATACATAATCTACTTGGTGTGTTTTTCCAAACCCCCGGGACAGAACTGTTTCTTTGCTCTTCGCTGTGAGTGTACAGACGCTATCTAGAAACAACGGCAATATGGTTTCAGTTTGGGCTGCCTCTTTTGTTTTGAGGTACAGTGACATCCCCCAGCATTTCAACAACACTTTGTATACGGACATATTTTGTATTTAGCAGTTGACACTAAAGTCAAGATAACAACATTTTTATGGAAAGTTTGAAGTAGCATTTTTTTTTACAATAACAAATGATTCATTGATTCAAATGTAGCGAGCAAAAACTTGAAAATCGAGGAGGCTCAAATGGGTTGTTGACACAAGCTAACAGCAAGGAGAACATTTCCTGGAAATGTGGAGTGTTTTTATCATGGTTTTCCATGCAGTGTAGTGTATTTATCATGGTTTTCCATGCAGTGTAGTGTATTTATCAGGGTTTTCCATGCAGTGTAGTGTATTTATCAGGGTTTTCCATGCAGTGTAGTGTATTTATCAGGGTTTTCTTTAGCGTAGTGTATTTATCAGGGTTTTCCATGCAGTATAGTGTTTTTATCAGGGTTTTCCATGCAGTATAGTGTATTTATCATGGGTTTCCTTGCAGTGTAGTGTATTTATCAGGGTTTTCTTTTCAGTGTAGTGTTTTTATCAGGGTTTTCTTTAGTGTAGTGCATTTATCAGGGTTTTCTTCAGTGTAGTGTATTTATCAGGGTTTTCCATGCAGTGTAGTGTATTTATCATGGTTTTCCATGCAGTGTAGTGTATTTATCAGGGTTTTCCATGCAGTGTAGTGTATTTATCAGGGTTTTCTTTCAGTGTAGTGTATTTATCATGGTTTTCCATGCAGTGTAGTGTTTTTATCATGGTTTTCTTTTCAGTGTAGTGTTTTTATCAGGGTTTTCTTCAGTGTAGTGTATTTATCAGGGTTTTCCATGTAGTGTAATGTATTTATCAGGGTTTTCCATGCAGTGTAGCGTATTTATCAGGGTTTTCCATGCAGTGTAGTGTATTTATCAGGGTTTTCCATGCAGTGTAGTGTATTTATCAGGGTTTTCCATGCAGTGTAGTGTATTTATCTGGGTTTTCCTTGCAGTGTAGTATATTTATCAGGGTTTTACTTGCAGTGTAGTGTATTTATCAGGGTTTTACTTGCAGTGTAGTGTATTTATCAGGGTTTTACTTGCAGTGTATTGTATTTATCAGGGTTTTCCATGCAGTGTAGTGTATTTATCAGGGTTTTCCATGCAGTGTAGTGTATTTATCAGGGTTTTCTTTAGTGTATTGTATTTATCGGGGTTTTCCATGCAGTGTAGTGTATTTATCAGGGTTTTCCATGCAGTGTAGTGTATTTATCAGGGTTTTCCTTGCAGTGTAGTGTATTTATCAGGATTTTCTTTCAGTGTAGTGTTTTTATCAGGGTTTTCTTCAGTGTAGTGTATTTATCAGGGTTTTCAATGCAGTGTAGTGTATTTATCAGGGTTTTCCATGCAGTGTAGTGTATTTATCAGGGTTTTCCATGCAGTGTAGTGTATTTATCAGGGTTTTCTTTCAGTGTAGTGTTTTTATCATGGTTTTCTTTAGTGTAGTGTATTTATCAGGGTTTTCTTTAGTGTAGTGTATTTATCAGGGTTTTCTTTAGTGTAGTGTATTTTTCAGGGTTTTCTTTAGTGTAAATCAAATCAAATCAAATTTATTTATATAGCCCTTCGTACATCAGCTGATATCTCAAAGTGCTGTACAGAAACCCAGCCTAAAACCCCAAACAGCAAACAATGCAGGTGTAAAAGCACGGTGGCTAGGAAAAACTCCCTAGAAAGGCCAAAACCTAGGAAGAAACCTAGAGAGGAACCGGGCTATGTGGGGTGGCCAGTCCTCTTCTGGCTGTGCCGGGTAGAGATTATAACAGAACATGACCAAGATGTTCAAATGTTCATAAATGACCAGCATGGTCGAATAATAATAAGGCAGAACAGTTTAAACTGGAGCAGCAGCACAGTCAGGTGGACTGGGGACAGCAAGGAGCCATCATGTCAGGTAGTCCTGGGGCACGGTCCTAGGGCTCAGGTCCTCCGAGAGAGAGAAAGAAAGAGAGAATTAGAGAGAGCATATGTGGGGTGGCCAGTCCTCTTCTGGCTGTGCCGGGTGGAGATTATAACAGAACGTGGCCAAGATGTTCAAATGTTCATAAATGACCAGCATGGTCGAATAATAATAAGGCAGAACAGTTGAAACTGGAGCAGCAGCATGGCCAGGTGGACTGGGGACAGCAAGGAGTCATCATGTCAGGTAGTCCTGGGACATGGTCCTAGGGCCCAGGCCAGTTGAAACTGGAGCAGCAGCATGGCCAGGTGGACTGGGGACAGCAAGGAGTCATCATGTCAGGTAGTCCTGGGGCATGGTCCTAGGGCTCAGGTCCTCCGAGAGAGAGAAAGAAAGAGAGAAGGAGAGAATTAGAGAACGCACACTTAGATTCACACAGGACACCGAATAGGACAGGAGAAGTACTCCAGATATAACAAACTGACCCTAGCCCCCCGACACATAAACTACTGCAGCATAAATACTGGAGGCTGAGACAGGAGGGGTCAGGAGACACTGTGGCCCCATCCGAGGACACCCCCGGACAGGGCCAAACAGGAAGGATATAACCCCACCCACTTTGCCAAAGCACAGCCCCCACACCACTAGAGGGATAGTGTAGTGTATTTATCAGGGTTTTCTTTAGTGTAGTGTATTTATCATGGTTTCCCATGCAGTGTAGTGTTTTTATCAGGGTTTTCCATGCAGTGTAGTGTATTTATCAGGGTTTTCTTTCAGTGCAGTGTTTTTATCAGGGTTTTCTTTAGTGTAGTGTATTTATCAGGGTTTTCTTTAGTGTAGTGTATTTATCAGGGTTTTCTTTAGTGTAGTGTATTTATCGTGGTTTTCCATGCAGTGTAGTGTATTTATCAGGGTTTTCCATGCAGTGTAGTGTTTTTATCAGGGTTTTCCTTGCAGTGTAGTGTATTTATCAGGGTTTTCTTTAGTGTAGTGTATTTATCAGGGTTTTCCTTGCAGTGTAGTATATTTATCAGGGTTTTCCATGCAGTGTAGTGTATTTATCAGGGTTTTCTTTGAGTGTACAGATGCTATCTAGAAACAACGGCAATATGGTTTCAGTTTGGGCTGCCTCTTTTGTTTTGAGGTACAGTGACATCCCCCAGCATTTCAACAACACTTTGTATATGGACATATTTTGTATTTAGCAGTTGACACTAAAGTCAAGATAACAACATTTTTATGGAAAGTTTGAAGTAGCATTTTTTTTTACAATAACAAATGATTCATTGATTCAAATGTAGCTAGCAAAAACTTGAAAATCGAGGAGGCTCAAATGGGTTGTTGACACAAGCTAACAGCAAGGAGAACATTTCCTGGAAATGTGTAGTGTTTTTATCATGGTTTTCCATGCAGTGTAATGTATTTATCATGGTTTTCCATGCAGTGTAGTGTATTTATAAGGGTTTTCCATGCAGTGTAGTGTATTTATCAGGGTTTTCCATGCAGTGTAGTGTATTTATCAGGGTTTTCCATGCAGTGTAGTGTATTTATCATGGTTTTCCATGCAGTGTAGTGTATTTATCAGGGTTTTCCATGCAGTGTAGTGTATTTATCAGGGTTTTCCATGCAGTGTAGTAAATGTATCAGGGTTTTCCTTGCAGTGTAGTGTATTTATCAGGGTTTTCCATGCAGTGTAGTGTATTTATAAGGGTTTTCTTTAGCGTAGTGTATTTATCAGGGTTTTCCATGCAGTATAGTGTTTATATCAGGGTTTTCCATGCAGTATAGTGTATTTATCAGGGTTTTCTTCAGTGTAGTGTATTTATCAGGGTTTTCCATGCAGTGTAGTGTATTTATCAGGGTTTTCTTTAGCGTAGTGTATTTATCAGGGTTTTCCATGCAGTATAGTGTTTTTATCAGGGTTTTCCATGCAGTATAGTGTATTTATCAGGGTTTTCTTCAGTGTAGTGTATTTATCATGGTTTTCCATGCAGTGTAGTGTATTTATCAGGGTTTTCTTTAGTGTAGTGTATTTATCAGGGTTTTCCATGCAGTGTAGCGTATTTATCAGGGTTTTCCATGCAGTGTAGTGTATTTATCAGGGTTTTCCATGCAGTGTAGTGTATTTATCAGGGTTTTCCATGCAGTGTAGTGTATTTATCTGGGTTTTCCTTGCAGTGTAGTATATTTATCAGGGTTTTACTTGCAGTGTAGTGTATTTATCAGGGTTTTACTTGCAGTGTAGTGTATTTATCAGGGTTTTACTTGCAGTGTAGTGTATTTATCAGGGTTTTACTTGCAATGTAGTGTATTTATCAGGGTTTTACTTGCAGTGTAGTGTATTTATCAGGGTTTTCCATGCAGTGTAGTGTATTTATCAGGGTTTTCTTTAGTGTAGTGTATTTATCGGGGTTTTCCGTGCAGTGTAGTGTATTTATCAGGGTTTTCCATGCAGTGTAGTGTATTTATCAGGGTTTTCCTAGCAGTGTAGTGTATTTATCAGGATTTTCTTTCAGTGTAGTGTTTTTATCAGGGTTTTCTTCAGTGTAGTGTATTTATCAGGGTTTTCAATGCAGTGTAGTGTATTTATCAGGGTTTTCCATGCAGTGTAGTGTATTTATCAGGGTTTTCCATGCAGTGTAGTGTATTTATCAGGGTTTTCTTTCAGTGTAGTGTATTTATCAGGGTTTTCCATGCAGTGTAGTGTATTTATCAGGGCTTTCTTTAGTGTAGTGTATTTATCAGGGTTTTCTTTAGTGTAGTGTATTTATCAGGGTTTTCTTTAGTGTAGTATATTTATCATGGTTTCCCATGCAGTGTAGTGTATTTATCAGGGTTTTACTGGCAGTGTAGTGTATTTATCAGGGTTTTCCTTGTAGTGTAGTGTATTTATCAGGGTTTTCTTTAGTGTAGTGTATTTATCATGGTTTCCCATGCAGTGTAGTGTATTTATCAGGGTTTTACTGGCAGTGTAGTGTATTTATCAGGGTTTTCTTTCAGTGTAGTGTTTTTATCAGGGGTTTCTTCAGTGTAGTGTATTTATCCGGGTTTTCCATGCAGTGTAGTGTTTTTATCAGGGTTTTCCATGCAGTGTAGTGTATTTATCAGGGTTTTCTTTCAGTGCAGTGTTTTTATCAGGGTTTTCTTTAGTGTAGTGTATTTATCAGGGTTGTCTTTCAGTGTAGTGTATTTATCAGGGGTTTCCATGCAGTGTAGTGTATTTATCAGGGTTTTCTTTGAGTGTACAGATGCTATCTAGAAACAACGGCAATATGGTTTCAGTTTGGGTTGCCTCTTTTGTTTTGAGGTACAGTGACATCCCCCAGCATTTCAACAACACTTTGTATATGGACATATTTTGTATTTAGCAGTTGACACTAAAGTCAAGATAACAACATTTTTATGGAAAGTTTGAAGTAGCATTTTTTTTTACAATAACAAATGATTCATTGATTCAAATGTAGCTAGCAAAAACTTGAAAATCGAGGAGGCTCAAATGGGTTGTTGACACAAGCTAACAGCAAGGAGAACATTTCCTGGAAATGTGTAGTGTTTTTATCATGGTTTTCCATGCAGTGTAATGTATTTATCATGGTTTTCCATGCAGTGTAGTGTATTTATAAGGGTTTTCCATGCAGTGTAGTGTATTTATCAGGGTTTTCCATGCAGTGTAGTGTATTTATCAGGGTTTTCCATGCAGTGTAGTGTATTTATCAGGGTTTTCCATGCAGTGTAGTGTATTTATCAGGGTTTTCCATGCAGTGTAGTGTATTTATCAGGGTTTTCCATGCAGTGTAGTAAATGTATCAGGGTTTTCCTTGCAGTGTAGTGTATTTATCAGGGTTTTCCATGCAGTGTAGTGTATTTATCAGGGTTTTCCATGCAGTATAGTGTTTTTATCAGGGTTTTCCATGCAGTATAGTGTATTTATCAGGGTTTTCTTTCAGTGTAGTGTTTTTATCAGGGTTTTCTTCAGTGTAGTGTATTTATCAGGGTTTTCCATGCAGTGTAGTGTATTTATCAGGGTTTTCCATGCAGTGTAGTGTATTTATCAGGGTTTTCCTTGTAGTGTAGTGTATATATCAGGGTTTTCCATGCAGTGTAGTGTATTTATCAGGGTTTCTTTAGTGTAGTGTATTTATCAGGGTTTTCCATGCAGTGTAGTGTATTTATCAGGGTTTTCCATGCAGTGTAGTGTTTTTATCAGGATTTTCCTTGCAGTGTAGTGTATTTATCAGGGTTTTCTTTCAGTGTAGTGTATTTATCAGGGTTTTCCATGCAGTGTAGTGTATTTATCAGGGTTTTCGTTGCAGTGTTGTGTATTTATCAGGGTGTTCTTTGAGTGTAGTTTTTTTATCAGGGTTTTCTTTAGTGTAGTGTATTTATCAGGGTTTTCCATGCAGTGTAGTGTATTTATCAGGGTTTTCCATGCGGTGTAGTGTATTTATCAGGGTTTTCCTTGTCGTGTAGTGTATTTATCAGGGTTTTCCATATAGTGTAGTGTATTTATCAGGGTTTTCTTTATTGTAGTGTATTTATCAGGGTTTTCCATGCAGTGTAGTGTATTTATCAGGATTGTCCTTGCAGTGTAGTGTATTTATCAGGGTTTTCCTTGCAGTGTAGTGTATTTATCAGGGTTTTCCATGCAGTGTAGTGTATTTATCAGGGTTTTCCATGCAGTGTAGTGTATTTATCAGGGTTTTCCATTTAGTGTAGTGTTTTTATCAGGGTTTTCCTTTCAGTGTAGTGTATTTATCAGGGTTTTCCATGCAGTGTGGTGTATTTATCAGGGTTTTCCTTGCAGTGTAGTGTTTTTATCATGGTGTTCTTTGCAGTGTAGTGTTTTGATCAGGGTTTTCCATGCAGTGTAGTGTATTTATCAGGGTTTTCCTTGTAGTGTAGTGTATTTATCAGGGTTTTCCATGCAGTGTAGTGTTTTTATCATGGTTTTCCATGCAGTGTAGTGTATTTATCAGTGTTTTCTTTAGTGTAGTGTATTCATCAGGGTTTTCCATGCAGTGTAGTGTATTTATGAGGGTTTTACTTGCAGTGTAGTGTTTTTTATCATGGTTTTCCATGCAGTGTAGTGTATTTATCAGGGTTTTCCTTGCCATGTAGTGTATTTATCAGGGTTTACCTTGCAGTGTAGTGTATTTATCAAGGTTTTCTTTGAGTGTAGTGTTTTTATCAGGGTTTTCTTTAGTGTAGTGTATTTATCAGGGTTTTCCATGCAGTGTAGTGTATTAATCAGGGTGTTCCATGCAGTGTAGTGTTTTTATCAGGGTGTTCCATGCAGTGTAGTGTATTTATCAGCATTTTCTTCACACACACGGTCTTGCACAGCTAACCTTGTGGGGGGACGCATTCAGTCCCATTCAAAGTTCTATTTCCCCTAACCCCTAACCCTAACCCTAACCCTAACCCTAACCCTAACCTTGACCATAACCCCTAACCCTAACCCTAACCCTAACCCTAACCCTAACCCTAACCCTAACCCTAACCCCTAACCCTAACCTTGACCATAACCCTAACCCTAACCCCTGACCCTAACCCTAACCTTGACCCTAACCCTAACCCCTAACGCTAACCTTGACCCTAACCCTAACCCTAACCTTGACCTTTACCCTAACCCTGACCTTGACCCTAACCCTAACCTTGACCCTAACCCTAACCCTATAACTAAAGCTAACCCTATAAACCTAACCCCTAACCCTTAACGTAATCCTAACCCTAACACTAATTCTAGCCTTAACCCTAAACCTAACCCTAGCTCCTACCCCTTAATGTAATTCTAACCCTAACACTAATTCTAGCCTTAACCCTAAACCCCCTAGAATTAGCATTTGAACTCGTGGGGACTAACAAAAAGTCACAAATTGGTCAAATTTTTGTCAGTTTACAATTATTGTGGGGACTTCTGGTCCCCACAAGAATAGTTAAACAGATCCACACTCACACACACAGTGGTAGCAAGGGTAGCTGTTGTAGCAGGGTTAGCTGTGGTAGCAGTGGTAGAAGGGGTAGCTGTGGTAGCATGTGGCTGCTGTGGTATCAGGGGTAGCTGTGGTAGCATGTGGCTGCTGTGGTAGCAGAGGTTGCTGTGGTAGCATGTGGTAGCAGGGGTAGCATGTGATAGCAGGGGTAGCTGTGGTAGCAGGGTTAGCAAGGGTAGTTGTGGTACCAGGGGTAGCTGTGGTAGCTGTGGTATCAGGGATAGATGTGGTATCAGGGGTAGATGTGGTAGCTGCGGTAGCATGTGGTAGCACAGGTAGCTGTGGTAGCAGGGTTAGCAAGGGTTGTTTTGGTACCAGGGGTAGCTGTGGTAGCTGTGGTATCAGGGGTAGATGTGGTAGCTGTGGTAGCATGTGGTAGCACAGGTAGCTGTTGTAACATGTGGTAGCAGGGGTAGCTGTGGTAGCATGTGGTAGCTGTGGTGTCAGGGGTAGATGTGGTAGCAGTGGTAAATGCGGAGGCAGTGGTAGCAGTGGTTGTAGTAGTAGCATGTGGTAGCAGTGGTTGTAGTAGTAGCATGTGGTAGCAGTGGTTGTAGTAGTAGCATGTGGTTGTAGAGGTAGCAGTGGTAAATGTGGTTGTAGTAGCTGTGGTAGCAGTGGTAAATGTGGAGGCAGTAGTAACTGTGGTTGTAGTGGTAGCAGTGATAAATGTGGAGGCAGTGGTAAATGTGGAGGCAGTGGTAAATGTGGAGGCAGTGGTAAATGTGGTTGTAGTGGTAGCAGTGGTAAATGTGGTTGTAGTGGTAGCAGTGGTAAATGTGGTTGTAGTGGTAGCAGTGGTAAATGTGGTTGTAGTGGTACCAGTGGTAAATGTGGTTGTAGTGGTAGCAGTAGTTGTAGTGGTAGCAGTGGTAGATGTGGAGGCAGTGGTAACTGTGGTTGTAGTGGTTGTAGTGGTAGCAGTGGTAGCAGTGGTTGTAGTGGTAGCAGTGGTAGCAGTGGTTGTAGTGGTAGCAGTGGTAGCAGTGGTTGTAGTGGTAGCAGTGATAAATGTGGAGGCAGTGGTAACTGTGTAGCAGTGGTAAATGTGGAGGCAGTGGTAACTGTGGTTGTAGTGGTAGCAGTGGTAAATGTGGTTGTAGTGGTAACTGTGGTTGTAGTGGTAGCAGTGGTAGATGTGGAGGCAGTGGTAACTGTGTAGCAGTGGTAGATGTGGAGGCAGTGGTAACTGTGGTTGTAGTGGTAGCAGTGGTAGCAGTGGAGGCAGTGGTAACTGTGTAGCAGTGGTAGATGTGGAGGCAGTGGTAACTGTGTAGCAGTGGTAGATGTGGAGGCAGTGGTAACTGTGTAGCAGTGGTAGATGTGGAGGCAGTGGTAACTGACACTGGCTCCGATGTTCGTTGGATGTGGCAAGGCTTGCAAACTATTACAGAGTACAAAGAGAAGCACAGCCGTGAGCTGCCCAGTTACACAATCCTAACAGATGAGCTAAATTACATCTATGCTTGTTTTGAGCAAGCAACACTGAAGTATGCATGAGAGCACCAGCTGTTCCGGATGACTGTGTGATCACGCTCTCCACAGCCAATGTGAGTTAGACCTTTAAATAGGTCTAACTGGGGCCAGACGGATTACCAGAATGTGCCCTCTGATCATGAGCTGACCAACTGGCAAGTGTCTTCACTGACATTTTCAACCTGTCCCTGACTGAGTCCGTAATACCAACATGTTTCAAGCAGAATACCATGGTGCCTGTGCCCAAGAGCACTAAGGTAACCTGCCTAAATTACTACCAACCTGTAGCAACCTGTAGCACTCATGTCTGTAGCCATGAAGTGCTTTGAAAGGCAGGTCATGACTCACATCAACACCATTATGCCAGAAACCCTAGACCCACTCCAATTTCCAACAGATCCAGATCCACAAATTACACAATCTCTATTACACTCCACACTGCCCTTTCCCACCTGGACAAGAAGGAACACCTACATGAGAATGCTATTCATTGACTACAGCTCAGCTTTCAACACCATAGTGCCCTCAAAGTTCATCACTAAGCTAAGGACCCTAGGACTAAACACCTCCCTCTGCAATTGGTCCTGGACTTCCTGACGCGCCGCCCCCAGGTGGTAAGGGTAGGTAACAACACATCTGCCGCACTAATCCTCAACATGGGGGCCCCTCAGTGTTGCCTGCTCAGTCCCCTCCTTTACTCCATGTTCAACCAGGACTGCATGGCAGGCACGACTTCAACACCATCATTAAGTTTTCCGACAACACAACAGTGGTAGGCCTAATCACCGACAAAGATGAGACAGTCTATAGGGAGGAGGTCAGAGAACTGGCAGTGTGGTGCCTGGATGACAACCTCTCCATCAATATGATCAAGACAAAGGAGATGATTGTGCACTACAGGAAAAGGAGGACCGAGCACACCCCCATTATCAATGGCGGGGCTGTAGAGGAGCAGGTTGAGAGCTTCAAGTTACTTGGTGTCCACATCACCAACAAACTATCATCGTCCAAATACACTAAGACAGTCTTGAGGAGGGCACGACAAAGCCTACTCCCCCTCAGGAGACTGAAAAGATTTGGCATGGGTCCTCAGATCGCCAAAAAGTTCTACAACTGCACCATCGAGAGCATCCTGACTGGTTGCATCACTGTCTGGTACGGCAACTGCTTGGCCTCTGACCGTAAGGCACTACAGAGGGCCAAGCTTCCTGCCATCCACAACTTCTTTACCAGGTGGTGTCAGAGGAAGACCCTAAACATTGTCAAGGACTCCAGCTATCCTAGTCATAGGCTGTTCTCTCTGCTACCGCACGGCAAGCGGTACCGGAGCGCAAAGTCTAGGTCCAAAAGGCTTCTTCACAGCTTCTACCTCCAAGCCATAAGACTCCTGAACAGCTAATCAAATGGCTAACCTGATTATTTGAATTGATTTAATTACTCAATATTTCTAACTTCTAGCATAAAAAAAACAAACAGAATGAATAAAACCTATTCTATTTTAGATGATGCAACAACTGTTCATTAAGCAAATATTGGTTTGTTAGAACACGTGATTCATCGGCCAAGAATATACATTTCTATACTATTCTCCTGTATCTTAGTCCGTTCCGCTCTGACATCGCTCGTCCAAATGTACGTAGTCTTAATTTGTTAGATATTACTTGTTAGATATTATTGCACTGTTGGAGCTAGAAGCACAAGCATTTCGCAACACCCGCAATAACATCTTCTAATCACGTGACCAATAAAATGTTACTTGATTTTATTTTTTGATGCTTTTGTGAACTTGTTTGAGACAATGAGGGGTTCCTTTATTAATCAAATGTATTTCTTTAACCTCTTGCTCCTACCTGACACGCAGGCGTCCCATCTAGACATCTGGAAATGCAAATGCGCTACGCTAAATGCTAATAGTACGAGTTAAAACTCAAACGTTCATCCACAAAGAGCTTTACAGATACCCAGTCTAAAACCACAAAGAGCTTTACAGATACCCAGTCTAAAACCACAAAGAGCTTTACAGATACCCAGTCTAAAACCACAAAGAGCTTTACAGATACCCAGTCTAAAACCACAAAGAGCTTTACAGATACCCAGCCTAAAACCATAAAGAGCCATACAGATACCCAGTCTAAAAACCACAAAGAGCTTTACAGATACCCAGCCTAAAATCACAAAGAGCTTTACAGATACCCAGTCTAAAACCACAAAGAGCTTTACAGATACCCAGTCTAAAACCACAAAGAGCTTTACAGATACCCAGTCTAAAACCACAACGAGCTTTACAGATACCCAGTCTAAAACTACAAAGAGCTTTACAGATACCCAGCCTAAAACCACCAAGAGCTTTACAGATACCCAGCCTAAAACCACCAAGAGCTTTACAGATACCCAGCCTAAAACCACAAAGAGCTTTACAGATACCCAGCCTAAAACCACAAAGAGCTTTACAGATACCCAGTCTAAAACCACCAAGAGCTTTACAGATACCCAGGCTAAAACCACAAAGAGCTTTACAGATACCCAGTCTAAAACCACAAAGAGCTTTACAGATACCCAGTCTAAAACCACAAAGAGCTTTACAGATACCCAGCCTAAAACCCCAAAGAGCTTTACAGATACCCATCCTAGAGCCTCTTTGATGTACGTGCTTTGCAGATACCCAGCCTAAAACCCCAAAGTGCAAGCAATGCAGATCAGTAGGGATCTGGGACAGGGACGCCTAGTGAAATCAGGCCAGAGGTCAGCTGCATTTGGACCAGGAGCACGGGATCAGCAGCACAACCAGGGGCTCAAGTCATCTGGGAGGGGAGACACAGAGAGAGGGAGAGCAGAGAGAGACACAGAGACAGAGACAGAGACAGAGACAGAGACAGAGACAGAGACATAGAGAGAGAGAGAGAGAAAAGAGTAGGAGAAGGATAGATGCCTCGGGCTAATTCAGGATGGAGGGAGAGAGAGAGAGAGCTAGATGGGGATTAGTAGGAGCCTACAGTACACCAGATAAGAAACACTGAGCCTATCCCCCGGCACATAAACTATTGCAGCATAACTACAGTGGATTAAGACAGAGGGGCTGGGAGACACTGGCACTGTCCAACGGACAGGGCCAATCAGGAAGAAGTTTACCCAAGCACTTCGAGGCACAGTCGCCGATCTTGTATGGAAAGAATCTATACTATATGGTGCAATAAACATTCTAAAATTAGTTTAGCTGACAATGATATTAATTTCTAGCACCTTGTCAACTTGATTATTTTTTTCGTGCATTTCTGTCAGAATGTTTTTGTATTATTACATACAGCTGAAAATAACTTTGGGTTATTAGATCGGTGGTCACTCACCAGACATTCAAGCAGAAATTAAACTTTTGTTGAACTTTCCGGGTGGCTACAGGTAGCCTAGTGGTTAAAGCATTGGGCCTGTAACTGAAAGGTTGGTAGATTGAATCCCCTGAGCTGACAAGGTAAAAATCTGTCGTTCTGCCCCTGAACAATGGCAGTAAACCCATTGTTCCCAGGTAGGCCATCAATGTAAATAAGAATTTTAAAAAACGACTCCGAAAAAGAGGGAAACGAGGCGGTCTTCTGGTCAGACTCCGGAGACAGGCACATCGTGCACCACTCCCTAGCATTCTTCTCGCCAATGTCCAGTCTCTTGACAACAAGGTTGATGAAATCCGAGCAAGGGTAGCTTTCCAGAGGGACATCAGATACTGTAACGTTCTTTGCTTCACGGAAACATGGCTCACTGGAGAGACGCTATCGGAGGCGGTGCAGCCAGCGGGTTTCTCCACGCATCGCGCCGACAGAAACAAACATCTTTCTGGTAAGAAGAGGGGCGGGGGCGTATGCCTTATGGCTAACGAGACATGGTGTGATGAAAGAAACATACAGGAACTCAAATCCTTCTGTTCACCTGATTTAGAATTCCTCACAATCAAATGTAGACCGCATTATCTACCAAGAGAATTCTCTTCGATTATAATCACAGCTGTATACACCCCCCCCAAGCAGACACATCGATGGTTCTGAACGAACTTTATTTGACTCTTTGCAAACTGGAATCCATTTATCCGGAGGCTGCATTCATTGTAGCTGGGGATTTTAACAAGGCTAATCTGAAAACAAGACTCCCTAAACTTTATCAGCATATTGATTGCGCAACCAGGGGTGGAAAAATCTTGGATCATTGTTACTCTAACTTCCGCGACGCATATAAGGCCCTGCCCCACCCTCCTTTTTCGGAAAAGCTGACCACGACTCCATTTTGTTGATCCCTGCCTACAGACAGAAACTAAAACAAGAGGCTCCCATGCTGATGTCTATCCAACGCTGATTAAAACATTCCCAGAAACCGTGGATTGATGGCAGCATTTGCGTGAAACTGAAAGCGCGAACCACTGCTTTTAATCAGGGCAAGGTGACTGGTAACATGACCGAATACAAACAGTGCAGCTATTCCATCCGCAAGGCTATCGAACAAGCTAAGCGTCAGTACAGAGACAAAGTAGAATCTCAATTCAACGTCTCCGACACAAGAGGCATGTGTCAGGGTCTACAGTCAATCACGGACGACAAGAAGAAATCCAGCCCAGTCACGGACCAGGTGTCTTGCTCCCAGGCAGACTAAATAACTTTTTTGCCCGCTTTGAGGACAATACAGTGCCACTGACACGGCCTGCAAGGAAAACATGCAGACTCTCCTTCACCTGCCCTCCAGGACACCTACACCACCCGATGTTCCAGGAAGGCCATAAAGATCATCAAGGACATCAACCACCCGAGCCACTGCCTGTTCACCCCGCTATCATCCAGAAGGCGAGGTCAGTACAGGTGCATCAAAGCTGGGACCGAGAGACTGAAAAACAGCTTCTATCTCAAGGCCATCAGACTGTTAAACAGCCACCACTAACATTGAGTGGCTGCTGCCAACACACTGACACTGACACTGACTCAACTCCAGCCACTTTAATAATGGGAATTGATGGGAAATGATGTAAATATATCACTAGCCACTTTAAACAATGCTACCTTATATAATGTTACTTACCCTAGATTATTCATCTCATATGCATACGTATATACTGTACTCTATATCATCGACTGCATCCTTATGTAATACATGTATCACTAGCCACTTTAACTATGCCACTTTGTTTACATACTCATCTCATATGTATATTCTGTACTCGATAACATCTACTGTATCTTGCCTATGCTGCTCTGTACCATCACTCATTCATATATCCTTATGTACATATTATTTATCCCCTTACACTGTGTATAAGACAGTAGTTTTGGAATTGTTAGTTAGATTACTTGTTGGTTATTACTGCATTGTCGGAACTAGAAGCACAAGCATTTCGCTACACTCGCATTAACATCTGCTAACCATGTGTATGTGACAAATACAATTGGATTTGATTTGATTTGAAGAGGGCTTCTAAATTGATGTTGAACTCATGGGAGTTAAGATACGTTTACTTTACACTGCATTCTGAGTTAGTTGGGCTCATGGTTGTTTAGTTCACAAGAAGTGGGGCCCTAGTCAGACTCAGGTGGCATGCATACCATCCACAGCTTCTGAGTATATGACTTGCTAACATTCAATCCCTGGACAAAACGTATGGAGGATGGCCTTCCAAAGAGGCATCAGGGACTGTAACATATTCTCATTTACAGAATCATGGCTCTCTCTGGATTCATTGTCAATTGTAATTGCAAATTTAGCCAGCGCTGTTCTCCATCCATCTCACGGAAGAAAGAAATCTCTGGGAAAAAGAGAGGCGGTGGGGTTTGATTAACAACTCATGGTGTGAGTCTTTTAGTTCTTCCTATCTGGAATACCTTGCCATCAAATCCCTACCGTATTAGCTCCCGAGATAATTTTCCTTAGCAGTTGTTACTGCTGAGTAAATTCTCTCCCAAACCAAAACTGCGAATGCTCTAAAGGAACTACACTGAACTATGTGTAACCTGGAAACCGCATATCCTGAGGCCGCATTTTTTGTTGCTGGAGACTTTAATAAAGGAAATGTGAGGAAAACGCTACCAAGATTCTTTCAACATATCTCCTGTGCTACACGCACATCAAGAACTCATTGCTACTGTCCTTTCTGGGACAGCTACAGGACCCTCCCCCAACCTCCCTTCGGGGAAAAAAATCAGATCATGCCTCCATTTTGCTCCTCCCACCTATAGGCAAAAAGAGGACTATTCAACGTTGGTCTGACCAATCGGAATCTATGCTTAAAGAAATTGACCTATATGCTGACTCTGTGACTGGGTTCATCAGGAAGTGAATAGAGGATGCTGTTCCCACTGTGATGATTAGAACTTATCCAAACCAAAAACAGTGGATAGATGGCAAAACTGAAAGCGCAAACAACTGCATTTAACCACGGCAAGGTGAGTGGGAACATGGACGTGTACAAACAGAACAGCTATGACCTCCGTAAAGGCAATCAAAGACGACAAAAACGACAGTACAGGGACAAAGTCACAACTCGATTGCCAAACAGACAAGACGTATATATGGACTCCAGACAATGACAGATTATAAAGGGAAAGCCAAACACCGACACCTCTCTCTCAGACAAGCTAAACACCTTGTTTGCCCATTTCAAGGAAAACAACATTGAGCCAGCGATGGGGGGACTCTGTGCTCTCATTATCTTTGGCTGACATAAGTAAGTCATTTAAGCGTGTTAAGCCTCACAAGGCTGCCGGTCCAGATTGCATCCCAAGCCGCGTCCTCAGAGCATGTGCAGACCGGCTGACATATTCAATCTCTACATACGGTAACTTAACTAAATGACTATTGCCCTCACATTTCTGATTATGAAGTCCTTTGAGAGGCTAGTTAAGATGAGAGTTCCTCTGTAGAGTTGGGAGAACCTTCCAGAAGGACAACCATCTCTGCAGCACTCCACTAATCACGCCTTTACGGTAGAGTGGCCAGGTGGAAGCCACTCCTCTGTAAAAGGCACATGACAGCCCGCTTGGAGTTTGCCAGAAGGCACCTAAAGGACTCAAAGACCACGAGAAACAAGATAGTCTGGTCTGATGAAACCAAGATTTAATTATTTGGCCTGAATGCCAAGCGTCACATCTGGAGGAAACGTGGCACCATGCCTACGGTGAAGCATGGTGGTGGCAATATCATGCTGTGGGGATGTTTTTCAGTGGCATGGACTGGGAGACTAGTCAGGATTGAGGGAAAGATGAATGGAGCAAAGTACAGACACATCCTTGATGAAAACCTGCTCCAGAGCACTCAGGACCTCAGACTGGGGGGGAAGGTTCACCTTCCAACAGGACAACGACCTTAAGCACACAGTCAAGATAACACAGGAGTGTCTTTGGGACAAGTCTTGGAATGTCCTTGAGGTGCCCATCCAGAGCCAGGAATTGAACTCGATCTCTGGAGAGACCTGAAAATAGCTGTGCAGCGACGCACTCCATCCAACCTGACAGAGCTTGAGAGAATCTGCAGAGAAGAATAGAAGAACAGACACCTCACAAGTCCTCAACTGGCAGCTTCATTAAATACTACCCACAAAACACTAGTCTCAACGTCAACAGTGAAGCGGCAACTCCAGGATGCTGGCCTTCTAGCATAAACAAAAACAAATCTAAAGTAAAAGGCAGAGTTACAAAGCAAAAGGAAAAGCCATATAGACTGGCCAATAAAAATAAAAGATTAAGATGGGCAGAATGTGTGCAGAATAACACAGACAGAGGAACTGCCTAGAAGGCATCCTGGAGTCGCGTCCTCACTGTTGATGTTGAGACTGGTGTTTTGCGGGTGCTACTTACTTAAGCTACCAGTTGAGGATTTGTGAGGCGTCTGTGTCTTAAACTAGACACTCTAATATACTTGTCCTCTTGCTCAGTTGTCCACCAGGGCCTCCCACTCTTCTTTCTATTCTGGTTAGGGACAGTTTGCGCTGTTCTGTGAAGAGAGTAGTACACAGATATTCAGTTTCTTACCAATTTCTCGCATGAAATGGTTTTCATTTCTCAGAACAAGAATAGACTGATGAGTTTCAGAAGAAAGTTCTTTGTTTTTGGCCATTTTGAGCCTGTAATCTAACCCACAAATGCTGACGCTCCAGATACTCAACTAGTCTAAAGAAGGCCAGTTTTATTGCTTCTTTAATCAGGACAACAGTTTTCAGCTGTGCTAACATAATTGCAAAATGGTTTTCTAATGATCAATTAGCTTTTTAAAATGATCAACTTGGATTAGCTAACACAACGTGCCATTAGAACACAGGAGTGGTGGTTGCTGATAATGGGCCTTTTGTTCTTTTCAGTAGAGTGGCCATTTTGTACAGTGTCATAACATGATATCTGAATACAGTCGCATCGACCTACTGTGGTCCTCCTCAGGAGAAACCGAAGTCTCATCTGAAGCAGTATAGATTTTTGACACTGGTTTTCGGGTACAGTTTCCGAAAAAAAATTGAATGTCAAAGAACACTGGCAAACCTACACTAAGTTACATTTACATTACATGACATTACATTAAGTTAACCCGACTTTGATTTTGATAAGCCTTTGATTTTAAAGTGTGTTGTACAATGGTTTCCATTGCACATCTTAAATAGCACACGATGAGACCTAGTCAAGTCTAGTGCACTATGACAGTGTTCTATTAAATCTCTTATGGACGCTAGCGTCTCAACTGGCCAATTGCTAGGGGAAATGCAGAGCGCCAGATTCAAATAAAATGCTATAAAATATGCATATCTTATAATCTTGGCATGAGTAGTGAGTAATGAGTAGCAGGTAGTTGAAATTGGGCACGCTATTTATGCAAAAGTGAAAATTCTGCCCCCTGGCTTTGAGAGGTTAAGAACACAAAGTATGGACCAATTTTCACATTGGATACCCTTCGACTGTTAGTCAGGCAGCTACTACTTTCTAACTGTTGAGCGTTGGACAAAACAAATCACAATTTATTTGTCGCATGCGCCGAATACAACAGGTGTAGCCTTTACCATGAAAATGTTTACTGACAAAACCTTAAAACAAACAATGCTGATTTTTTTCCCTTCTCAAAGTAGGAAAAATATTTGTACCCTCTATAGCGTCTTGCGGTTGGATGCCAAGCAATTGCCATAACAAGCGGTGAAACAACCAGTGAGGATGCTCTCGATGGTGCAGCTGTGTAACTTTTTGAGGATCTGAGGACCCATGACCAAATGTTTTCATGTTTTCATGAATGCCTTGGTGTGTTTGAACCATGATAGTTTGTTAGTGATATGGACGCCAAGGAACTTGAGGCTCTCGACCTGCTCCTCTACAGCCCAGTCGTTAGTCTGGTCGGACAGTGACGTAGTAGAAGGAGACTATTAGCCAGGCTGGGCTGTCTTTGAGGAACATGGTATCTGATGCGTGTTTAGAGTATCACAGACAATCCACATAGAAAGCATTAAACTCTACTCTCTCTTTAAGCCACATAGAAACCATTACACCCTCTTCAATCCACATAGAAACCATTACACCCTCTTCAATCCACATAGAAACCATTACACCCTCTTCAATCCACATAGAAACCATTACACCCTCTTCAATCCACATAGAAACTCTTACACCCTCTTCAATCCACATAGAAACCATTACACCCTCTTCAATCCACATAGAAACCATTACACCCTCTTCAATCCACATAGAAACCATTACACCCTCTTCAATCCACATAGAAACTCTTACACCCTCTTCAATCCACATAGAAACCATTACACCCTCTTCAATCCATATAGAAACCCTTACACTCTCTTCAAGCTCAGTAGAAACCATTACACTGTCCTACTGTATAGATTCATCAGCAGAAGCCTAAGCGATGACTTGACAAAACATCCAAGTGAGCTGAGCAGAGGCAGGGCACACATCCCCCTTTCTTTCAGGGCATATTAAGCAGCTGGTAGAACACAAACACACACACACACACACACACACACACACACACACACACACACACACACACACACACACACACACACACACACACACACACAGGGTAGCTGGTAGCCTACCGCTAACAGTCAAACATAATGAGCATGCCCAGACACACACACATTCCTCCCGGTAGATTTGTGGTCTGCAATGTCTAGTATGTATCCCCCCCAACCATACACACAAACACACACACACACACACACACACACACACACACACACACACACACACACACACACACACACACACACACACACACACACACACACACACACACACACACACACACACACACACACACACACACACTCAAACACACAAACACACAACCTGTTGTTTAAGTGGATAATTTAGCACAGCAACACAGTGTGTTTGAGGTAACGTCTGCTGATGGGAAGTGAATGGGGTAATACGTATGAGAAGCTAGGAGCCTGGTAATAACCACATTTTATTAGCATGTGACGTTTATTAGGCTTTCATTCACTAGATGTTGTCCTCAAGAAACACCAAGACGAGGGAGAAATATCAAACTAGCAGCTCCCTCTTTGACTGATATGTATGAGCAACAATTAAGTAATAATCTCTCTGAGTACCAGCTAGGTAATAATCTCTCTGAGTACCAGCTTGGTAATAATCTCTCAGAGTACCAGCTAGGTAATAATCTCTCTGAGTACCAGACAAATAATACTCAATCTGAGTACAAGCTAGGTAATAATATCTCTGAGTACCAGCTAGGTAATAATCTCTCTGAGCACCAGCTAGGTAATAATCTCTCTGAGTACCAGCTAGGTAATAATCTCTCTTAGTACCAGACAATAATACTCAATCTGAGTACCAGCTAGGTAATAATCTCTCTGAGTACCAGCTAGGTAATAATCTCTCTGAGTACCAGACAAGTAATACTCAATCTGAGTACAAGCTAGGTAATAATATCTCTGAGCACCAGCTAGGTAATAATCTCTCTGAGTACCAGACAATAATACTCAATCTGAGTACCAGCTAGGTAATAATCTCTCTGAGTACCAGCTAGGTAATAATCTCTCTGAGTACCAACTAGGTAATAATCTCTCTGAGTACCAGCTAGGTAATAATCTATCTGAGCACCAGCTAGGTAATAATCTGAAAGTGTTTCAGTTATTTTATTGCATCAAATGACTCGAGATCCATCATTTCCAGATGAGGTGTCTCCCTCTGTCTACGCAACACAAGTGACATTTTTAGAACAACTTTTTCCCCCTTGTGCTTTACAGTAACTCGGCATAGACCCTGAAAAAGAAAATATACACTGAGTATAGGAAAACCTCCTTAGAAGGAAGAAACCTCAAGAGGATCCTGGCTTGGAGAAAAAGAGAGAGTGGGGTGTGTGCAAATAACGGATTTTTATTTATCTAAGAAACTTGAAAAGAGACTAACTAACTAATTGAAAGCCTTTTTAGCAGGAAACCAGAGCTGCTGGTGAACAATATCTCCTAGAAGTTTATGTTTTTAGCTGTTCAAGGAGGTAACTTTTTATAGACTAATTATACAATGCCATCTTGGTACTGCTTGGCAAACAAACACTTTGGTTTGTAATCATATGCTTTCAACTACAGAGAGTACTTCCAAAAACTCCAGCCGCGCTAAAAATGGTAGATTCTACAAGAAGTTATAGAATTTTCCGATCCTACCCTTCCATTCGTTCTGTTCTGTTCTGTCTGTACATTCTGCCTACTGTGCTGGAAAAACATTGCGTCCAACCAAGAGAGAGAGTCAGATTTTTGAGGTTTGGTCGTAGAGGCCTGTGTGTGTGCCAACACAGGAGGGGTCCTCAAATTAAAGTAATTAAGTTGGGCTACAGGCCCAGTTAGCAGCATGAGCAAGATCTCTGACATTTTCCTGCTGACCAGATTAGAGAGCAAACCTTGCTAGCCTTTCCGACCCTCTCTTGCCAAGCCAAGTTGTATCTGTACACGCTAGCCCCGGGTGGTGAAGGAGGAGGAGGAAGAGGAAGAGGAAGAGGAGGAGGAGAAAGAGGTTGAGACCAGGTGGTAAAGGAGGAGGAGGAAGCGGAGGAGGAGGAGGAGGAGAGGGTGTATGGAGAGGAGGAGAAAGAGGTTGAGACCAGGGAGTGAAGGAGGGAGAAGGAGGGAGGGTAGAGAAGGGTTGTTGCAGGAACATATTTTTTACTGTAGTATCGCTGAGCTAGCAGACAGCAAGTCTGAGGTCATTCTGGGCAATGCTGGTGTAAGACTGCCACCCTACACTACAGGTCCAACCCCTCCAGAGCTTTTCATTTACAATACACCAAGCCTGTTGAAGGACAGGTAAAACACCGGAGTTTGTAAGGACCAATTGGGTCAAGTTACTCCACTAGAGAAGGAATAGGGTACCATTTGTGATGCAGCCTAGATTTGCAGGGCAAGACCCTTTGCCAATGTAAGGTCATTTGGTGACCCCATGCTCATACGACGAGGAATGACCAGTCTGAGACTTGAAGGCTTGTGTAAATCAAATCAAATCAAATTGTATTTGTCACATACACATGGTTAGCAGATGTTAATGCGAGTGTAGCGAAATGCTTGTGCTTCTAGTTCCGACAATGCAGTGATAACCAACAAGTAATCTAACTAACAATTCCAAAACTACTGTCTTATACACAGTGTAAGGGGATAAAGAATATGTACATAAGGATATAGCTCCCCAAGCTAACGCCTAGGCTTTAACCTTTGAACTCATAGGGCTAACATAGAGTCCTGTGGTGTGCAGGAGACCATAGCTCGAAGCAAGTCGACACAGCTGTGTATAGAGTGGGAGGTAGCCTAGAGAGCAAAGGTAGACCTGAAACTTCACTGGGGGAAAATCTGGTGTGATTTTTGAACATTCCATGTTATCTACCGCTGTTGTGCCCATCAGTTCTGTGGCACTCACAGATAATATCTTTGCAGTTTTGGAAACGTCAGAGTGTTTTCTTTCCAAAGCTGTCAATTATATGCATAGTCGAGCATCTTTTCGTGACAAAATATCTTGTTTAAAACTGGAACGTTTTTTCAGCCAAAAATTACATTTTAATTTTTACCTTTATTTTACTAGGCAAGTCAGTTAAGAACAAATTCTTATTTTCAATGACGGCCTAGGAACAGTGGGTCAACTGCCTGTTCAGGGGCAGAATGACAGACTTGTACCTTGTCAGCTCGGGGATTCGAACTTGCAACCTTTCGGTTACTAGTCCAACACTCTAACCACGAGGCTACCCTGCCACCCCAATAGTGCCCCTAGAGTCTCAAGAGGTTCAGGGGAAGATGCCACCACTATTTCAACATAATTGTGCGTCCTAGAGAGGAAATGCACATTTAGGTCACACCTCGAAGAATGATAAAGGCTACTTTACAGTTGAAGTCATACATTTACATATTATATATTATATAGCCTACAGTTATCATTAAAGTTATATAGACTACAGTTATCATTACAGTTATATAGCCTATAGTTAGCAATATAGCTATATAGCTTATAGTTATCATTATAGCTATATAGCCTATAGTTATCATTATAGCTATATAGCCTATAGTTATCATTATAGCTATATAGCTTATAGTTATCATTACAGTTATATAGCCTATAGTTAGCAATATAGCTATATAGCTTATAGTTATCATTATAGCTATATAGCCTATAGTTATCATTATAGCTATATAGCCTATAGTTATCATTATAGCTATATAGCCTACAGTTATCATTATAGCTATATAGCCTATAGTTATCATTATAGCTATATAGCCTATAGTTATCATTATAGCTATATAGCCTATAGTTATCATTATAGCTATATAGCCTATAGTTATCATTATACAGTTGAAGTCGGAAGTTTACATACACCTTAGCCAAATACATTTAAACGTTTCACAATTTATGACATTTAATCCTAGTAAAAATGCGCCTGCCAGTTAGGATCAGCACATTTTAAGAATGTGAAATGTCAGAATAATAGTAGAGAGAATGATTTATTTCAGCTTTTATTTATTTCATCACATTCCCAGTCGGTCAGAAGTTTACATACACTCAATTAGTATGGGTAGCATTGGTTTTAAATTGTTTAACTTGGGTCAAACATTTCAGGTAGCCTTCCACAAGCTTCCCACAATAAGTTGGGTGAATTTTGGCCCATTCCTCCTGACAGAGCTGGTGTACATGAGTCAGGTTTGTAGGCCTCCTTGCTCGCACATGCTTTTTCAGTTCTGCCCACAAATGTTATATGGGATTGAGGTCAGAGCTGTGAGATGGCCACTCCAATACCTTGACTTTGTTGTCCTTAAGCCATTTTGCCACAACTTTGGAAGTATACTTGGGGTCATTGTGCATTTGGAAGACTCGTTTGCAGCCAAGCTTTAACTTCCTGACTGATGTCTTGAGATGTTGCTTCAATATATCCACATCATTTTCCATTCCACATCATTTTCCATCCTCATGATGCCATCTATTTTGTGAAGTGCACCAGTCCCTCCTGCAGCAAAGCATCCCCACAACATGATGCTGCCACCCCCATGCTTCACGGTTGGGATGGTGTTCTTCAGCTTGCAAGCCTCCCCCTTTTTTTCTCCAAACATAACGATGGTCATTATGGCCAAACAGTTCTATCTTTGTTTCATCAGACCAGAGGATATTTCTCCAAAAAGTATGATCTTTGTCCCCATATGCAGTTGCAAACTGTAGTCTGGCTTTTCTATGGCGGTTTTGGAGCAGTGGCTTCTTCCTTGCTGAGCGGACTTTCAGGTTATGTCGATATAGGACTTATTTTACTGTGGATATAGATACATTTGTTCCTGTTTCCTCCAGCATCTTCACATGGTCCTTTGCTGTTGTTCTGGGATTGATTTGCACTTTTCACACCAAAGTACATTCATCTCTAGGAGACAGAACCTGTCTCCTTCCTGAGGGGTATGACGGCTGCGTGGTACCATGGTGTTTATACTTGTGTACTATTGTTTGTACAGATGAATGTTGTACCTTCAGGCGTTTGGAAATGGCTCCCAACGATGAACCAGACTTGTGGAGGTCTACAATTTTTTTTCTGAGGTCTTGGCTGATTTCTTTCAAATTTCCTATGCTGTAAAGCAAAGAGGCACTGAGTTTGAAGGTCGGCCTTGAAGTACATCCACAGGTACACCTCCAATTGACTCAAATTATGTCAATTAGCCTTTCAGAAGCTTCTAAAGCCATGACATCATTTTCTGGAATTTTCCATGCTGTTTAAAGGCACAGTTAACTTAGTGTATGTAAACTTCTGACCCACTGGAATTGTGATACAGTGAATTATAAGTGAAATAATCTGTCTGTAAACAATTGTTGGACAATTGACTTGTGTCATGCACATAGTAGATGTCCTAACCGACTTGCCAAAACTATACTTTGTGATCAAGAAATTTGTGGAGTGGTTGAAAAATTAGTTTTAATGACTCCAAACTAAGTGTTTGTAAACTTCCGACTTCAACTCTACATATTCAATAATTGAAGTGAATATGGGAAGTCACAGCTGTAGCATGCTAATCTTATCTGCTGTTGCTGAGGTTTCCTTAACTATAACATATAGCCTGTTGGCTATGGTTGGTCCTGATTTGTCATAATCATTGATTTGGGGAATACTTCGCCTCAGATGGAAACCACTGGCCTATCTTTGATTTCTATTTTTATCTCCAAAGATTTGTCATCTTCCATAAGTTGCTGCCGCGAATCTGCCATAGAAATAGTTAGAAATGCCTCTCGAGTGGCGCAGTGGTCTAAGGCACTGCATCGCAGTGCCACTAGAGATTCTGGGTTCGAGTCCAGGCTCTGTCGCTGTGACAGGGACACCCGGCACCACACAATTTGCCCAGGATCATCCGGGTTAGGGGAGGGTTTGACTGGCAGGGATGTCGCATGCACGGTCGCCAGATGCACAAATTAAAATCAAATCAAATAAAATGTATTTATATAGCCCTTTGTACATCAGCTGATATCTCAAAGTTCTGTACAGAAACCCAGCCTAAAACCCCAAACAGAAAGCAATGCAGGTGTAGAAGCACGGTGGCTAGGAAAAACTAGGCCAAAAGGCCAAAACCAAGGAAGAAACCTAGAGAGGAACTAGGCTATGTGGGTTGGCCAGTCCTCTTCTGGCTGTGCTGGGTGCAGATTATAACAGAACATGGCCAAGATGGTCAAATGTTCATAAATGACCAGCATGGTCCAATAATAATAATCACAGGCAGAAGAACAGTTGAAACTGGAGCAGCAGCACAGCCAGGTGGACTGGGGACAGCAAGGAGTCATGATATCAGGTAGTCCTGAGGCATGGTCCTAGAGCTCAGGTCCTCCGAGAGAGAGAGAGAATTTGAGAGGGCATACTTAAATTCACACAGGACACCGGATAGGACAGGAGAAGTACTCCAGATATAACAAACTGACCCTAGCCCCCGACACATAAACTACTGCAGCATAAATACTGGAGGCTGAGACAGGAGGGGTCAGGAGACACTGTGGCCCCATCCGAGGACACCCCCGGACAGGGCCAAACAGGAAGGATATAACCCCACCCACTTTGCCAAAGCACAGCCCCCACACCACTAGAGGGATATCCTCAACCACCAACTTACCATCCTGAGACAAGGCCGAGTATAGCCCACAAATTCTCCACCACGGCACAACCCAAGGGGGGGGCGCCAACCCAGACAGGAAGATCACATCAGTGACTCAACCCACTCGAGTGACGCATCCCTCCTAGGGACGGTATGAAAGAGCCCTAGTAAGCCAGTGACTCAGCCCCTGTAGTAGGGTTAGAGGCAGAGAATCCCAGTGGAAAGATGGGAACCGGCCAGGCAGAGACAGCAAGGGCGGCTCGTTGCTCCAGAGCCTTTCTGTTCACCTTCACACTCCTGGGCCAGACTACACTCAATCATATGACCCACTGAAGAGATGAGTCTTCAGTAAAGACTTAAAGGTTGAGACCGAGTTTACGTCTCTAACATGGGTAGGCAGACCATTCCATAAAAATGGAGCTCTATAGGAGAAAGCCCTGCCTCCAGCTGTTTACTTAGAAATTCTAGGGACAATTAGGAGGCCTGCATCTTGTGACCGTAGCGTACGTGTAGGTATGTACGGCAGGACCAAATCAGAGAGATAGGTAGCAAGCCCATGTAATGCTTTGTAGGTTAGCAGTAAAACCTTGAAATCAGCCCTTGCCTTGACAGGAAGCCAGTGTAGAGAGGAAGTGTAGAGAGATGAATGGCACAGTGTTTCTTTTGACACATTGGTTCAGGCTGGCTTCCGGGTTAAGTGGGCATTGTGTCAAGAAACAGTGTGGCTTGGTTGTGTTCTGTTTCAGAGGACCCACGGCTCTCGACTTTAGTCTCTCCCAGATTTCAGCGCTGAGACAAGACTGTAACTACCAATTGGATACCACGAAATCGGGTGTAAATTATTTTATTTTTTAAATAAGTAAATGAAATAGTTAGAAAGAACAAGTCGAAGCTCTGGTAATAGGGATAAATATAGCAAGAAAGCTGATATGTGTTTTTCTACATTGTAATGGACATGGTGTAACATGGTAGGTTGGCTGCTGGCTTCGGTGCGCTACAGCAAAGCCCAGTCAGCCCGATCTCATGATTCTCACAGGGGAAGTGAAAGTACTTTGCTCATGATAATGAATGCCTCAAATGATAATATAATGATAAGTTCCTTTAATTTTCTTGTGGGTTTAGAGCTAAAGTTACACCAATCAAAAGCAGTGGAGCGTGTGGAGAGGCTTTGGTGGTCAAAACCATTCATCTCGGGGCGACGGGGGGAAGCTGGTTTACAAAATGCTATCATATCACGCAATTATACCATTTATAAAATGGTCATAAATATTTCTTATTATTATACAGGCTAACTCAAAAATAAGTGAACATTTACAATTGATCTAATGGATTATGATAATTCTTTGTAAAAACAGAGGAGGTGCAAAAACACACGTTTTCACCCCCAATTTTAACGTGCTCCTTGGCTCAGGCTGCCAAGTGTACACGAGGCTCTTTGGCTCGTCTCAGTCGCAAAGAGGAATAACTCTGCAGCTGTTTCTGATCAATAAAAAACATGTCATGCTGGTGGGTGGCAACATTCAAATCAAACAAAGCATTGAAATGAAACGTAGGTTGAAAGTAATGTGTTTGTCACATCATAGGAAAAGACACTGCATTCACTCGGATTTGCACGAAGTGGACATATCGGTTTTTTTGGTCACTTTTTTTGTCACTTCAAGGCTAAATAAATCATACTTTGACTTAAAACGATGAATTTGTTTAGTTAAATCATGGCGCAATATCACGAGTAAACTCTGCCCATCTTCTTTTAGCTTAAAAAAATGGGTTTCAACTGGTTTTGGGCGTTTAAGGACTAAACTGCACATTCAGATAGACAAGCACATTTCTTTAACAGTGATACTATAATGGAAAATGGGTCCAATCTACACACAATGTAAACACAATACATTCACAGTGACGACATATATACATCCTCTTGAAAACGGTCTGAAAGTACACCCTTATGCGATCCACATTCAACATTTTTAATTAACAAACGAATCTTTGTTTTATGACGACACACATTGATCTACCCGGTATTCCAAACTCTTCATCCTGACTTCAGAGTAACGCTCTGTGATAACGTTCTGGACACTGACAAACTCCACTAAATGTGGTTTGGATTTGTGTGACAATTATTACAATCAAACTGTCAAATAATGTCTCTCAGCGTCACACTGTGGAGAACCAACTCAAGGACAAGGCATGCGTACCAAAAAGCAACATATTCCCTATATAGTGCACTACTTTTTGACCAGAACCCTATGGCACCCTATTCCCTATTATAGTGCACTACTTTTTGACCAGAGCCCTATGGCACCCTATTCCCTATATAGTGCACTACTTTTTGACCAGAGCCCTATGGCACCCTATTCCCTATATAGTTCACTAGTTTTGACCAGAGCCCTATGGGCCCTTATGGTCAAAAAGTAGTGCACTATAAGGAATAGGGTGCCATTTGGGATGCTGCCCAGAGCTCTATAGCTAACACCTGTGCTTCCATTCTCTGTTCCAATGCTCGTTTTTTTTTGCAATAATTATCTTCCCTTTCTTCTCCACTTGCTTTCCAAAGTTTCTTACTTTGAAAGAAATCTTTTAAAATCTGGAAAACATTTAATTTTGGCCGCTAAAGCTTTGATATCACAGTTTGATGGTCTTGTTGGGCATTTAACCTATTCTTGCTCATGCATTTAGGAAATGCCTGGAATCGCTGTTGATGCCCTCCTGCTTTGAAGTGTTTTATATATTAGCTTCATCCGATTACGATTACTAACACTGTAATGATTAAAGTAATCATTTAGACTGTTTGATAGTGTTGGCCAAAGAATTATAAAAAATAATACATTTAAAAAAAATCTAAATTACGCTATTTACATTGATTACATTCAGATGTAATTGATTTAATCCAATTATAAGAAACCCCAATACCACTACAGTGGAATGTATAAATGATATGCTATGGGTGTTGTAGATAAAACTGTAATGTCTTGTTATTTCGCATCAGTGTCTCTCCCTCTGTCCCTCCATCCATCTCCGTATGACAATACGATATGAAGAATATTGGATAACTGACGAGACTCCTAATCAACGCTCCAACACTTTCTTGTAACTAAGGACGTCTGGCCACTCTTGAATGACAGATGGTTGGGCGGGACCAGGAGTCAACTTTCCAGCATGGTGATTCGCTAAACGGAACATTTTCCATGTCAGTTTCCTGCTAGTCGCGGTTCAGAGGTTCGTGCCGTCTCCCTCCCTCCAGACTGCGCGCGCGGCTCTCAGGGCAATCGAACTGTCTCCGGTACTTTGCTGAACGCCCGTACACCTTCAGTCTAAGGGCTGGAGATAAGGGAAAGTGGAGCAAGAGGCCCAGTTTGGCTCTAAAGAAGAAACGAATTCTGTTTTCCACGTATGGCTTTGTTGTAGTAACAACACACCGATATATTGTTTTGGTGGATTTGTGGAAGGAAAAGGACACATTTTGTTCTGAAAAGTCGTCCGTTTTTTTTCTTCCAGAAGCTTTGTGGCGTTGAGTGAGAGACCATGGAGATGCAAATGTGGTCCACAAGGTGGAAAACCAAGAGCCGGCTTTTGTACCCCACTCTAACCACCATCGTCACTCTCACTGTCCTTCTGCAAGTCGTCAATGTCCAAGCAGGTAAGTATCTGTCATTGGCGGAACGCGTTTCAGAACCGTTCACCTCGCAAACTCTCCCTGATGTTTCTTGGGCACGTGCAGGGTTGGTTTATCAATGGATCACATCGTTTCAGTAGAGCCAGTGCCACACTCACTGGGCTGTTTCTGCTGATGTTGACAGCACACTGAAAGAAACATTTAGATAACGAATGTCAATGCCAGTGTCATAAAATCCATGACTTAAGTGTCACCACATGTGAATCCATGAAATATAAGAATGTTTCAAATATGGCCAGTGCCAGACTTTTTTAAAAGCATGTGTTTGTGTGTGTGTGTGTGTGTAAATCGCGATGTGAAATGCTCTCGTTAGCCTACGTTGCAGACAGTGATGCTACCGCCATTCAGCGGTGAACACCCAGCGAGACTCGTACAGGTGCGCTCGAACGGTCCTCCAGATTATATCGCCCCGCTCTTTGCGCGAAATAGCGGCTCGTACGTGGCATTCTGTTGTAGAGGTATTACCCGTCAAACTGTTCCCATGTCGCTCTCATGCGAATGTTTTAAATGGTTTAGCCAGACAAATAGGCTTTGTTTGTCCCGGTGGTCCGCTGTAATGTGGACACAGCTATCGAGAGAGGAATTCCGTAGGGTAGCAATCTCACACCTCGGCTATAGAATCCTATAGCCACTGCATAGCTTAACGTCAGAGTATTGATACGGTTAACGTCAGAGTATTGATTCGACTTTCTCACCTTCCCAAAAGAACCGCGTAATACGGACGGCTCTGACTTTTACGCATGAGTGTGTAGAGTTTGGTAGACTGCACATCAGCCGTAGGCGCTCGGTGGTTTAAAACTGAGACAGATGTGTTATAACATAACTTAACACACATTAATCATTAACTGGAACTATATGCTGGTTTTGAATTGTATCAATTGATTTCACCTATTTTATCTTGCCAATACGATTTTTTATACATTTTAACGTCACTCTCTTCCATAATATCTGTCAATGATATGCTATACTCTCGTGACATCCTCGATGTGTATTTAGCATACTGAATGTCAGCAATTCATTCAATTTGCCTAATTTTGGAGGCATTTTCCTATATGGTTTCGGGATATTTTAAAGTGATTCATAGACTTTTCACACAAACGGTATGAGGCACTGTTGTACCATGGGAGAATATGCTACTGCGTATAGGTAGTACTGTCGCCTATGGGGCGATGCTCTCAATTGTAGGAATGAAATACATATAGAGGCCAGAAGTAGAAAACACCATTTCTCCGCTCTACCCTGGTTACCACTAAGCCCAATGAGTCTCCACTCTGCCCTGGTTACCACTAAGCCCAATAACTCTCCACTCTACCCTGGTTACCACTAAGCCCAATGAGTCTCCACTCTGCCCTGGTTACCACTAAGCCCAATAACTCTCCACTCTACCCTGGTTACCACTAAGCCCAATGAGTCTCCACTCTGCCCTGGTTACCTCTAAGCCCAATAACTCTCCACTCTACCCTGGTTACCTCTAAGCCCAATAACTCTCCACTCTACCCTGGTTACCACTAAGCCCAATGAGTCTCCACTCTGCCCTGGTTACCACTAAGCCCAATAACTCTCCACTCTACCCTGGTTACCACTAAGCCCAATGAGTCTCCACTCTGCCCTGGTTACCTCTAAGCCCAATAACTCTCCACTCTTCCCTGTTTAGTACTAAGCCCAATAACTCTCCACTCTTCCCTGTTTAGTACTAAGCCCAATAACTCTCCACTCTTCCCTGGTTACCACTAAGCCCAATGAGTCTCCACTCTTCCCTGGTTACCACTAAGCCCAGTGAGTCTCCACTCTTCCCTGGTTACCACTAAGCCCAATAACTCTCCACTCTTCCCTGGTTACCACTAAGCCCAATAACTCTCCACTCTACCCTGGTTATCACTAAGCCCAATAACTCTCCACTCTTCCCTGGTTACCACTAAGCCCAATAACTCTCCACTCTACCCTGGTTACCACTAAGCCCAATAACTCTCCACTCTTCCCTGGTTACCACTAAGCCCAATAACTCTCCACTCTACCCTGGTTACCACTAAGCCCAATAAGTCTCCACTCTACCCTGGTTACCACTAAGCCCAATAACTCCACTCTACCCTGGTTACCACTAAGCCCAATAACTCTCCACTCTACCCTGGTTACCACTAAGCCCAATAACTCCACTCTACCCTGGTTACCACTAAGACCAATAAGTATCTACTCTACCCTGGTCACCACTAAGCCCAATAAGTATCTACTCTGCCCTGGTCACCACTAAGCCCAATAAGTATCTACTCTGCCCTGGTTACCACTAAGCCCAATAAGTATCTACTCTGCCCTGGTTACCACTAAGCCCAATAAGTATCAACTCTGCCCTGGTTACCACTAAGCCCAATAAGTATCTACTCTGCCCTGGTCACCACTAAGCCCAATAAGTATCTACTCTGCCCTGGTTACCACTAAGCCCAATAAGTATCTACTCTGCCCTGGTTACCACTAAGCCCAATAACTCTCCACTCTACCCTGGTCACCACTAAGCCCAATAACTCTCCACTCTGCCCTGGTTACCACTAAGCCCAATAACTCTCCACTCTACCCTGGTTACCACTAAGCCCAATGAGTCTCCACTCTACCCTGGTTACCACTAAGCCCAATGAGTCTCCACTCTGCCCTGGTTACCACTAAGCCCAATAACTCTCCACTCTACCCTGGTTACCACTAAGCCCAATGAGTCTCCACTCTGCCCTGGTTACCTCTAAGCCCAATAACTCTCCACTCTACCCTGGTTACCTCTAAGCCCAATAACTCTCCACTCTACCCTGGTTACCACTAAGCCCAATGAGTCTCCACTCTGCCCTGGTTACCACTAAGCCCAATAACTCTCCACTCTACCCTGGTTACCACTAAGCCCAATGAGTCTCCACTCTGCCCTGGTTACCTCTAAGCCCAATAACTCTCCACTCTACCCTGGTTACCTCTAAGCCCAATAACTCTCCACTCTACCCTGGTTACCACTAAGCCCAATGAGTCTCCACTCTGCCCTGGTTACCTCTAAGCCCAATAACTCTCCACTCTACCCTGGTTACCTCTAAGCCCAATAACTCTCCACTCTACCCTGGTTACCACTAAGCCCAATGAGTCTCCACTCTGCCCTGGTTACCACTAAGCCCAATAACTCTCCACTCTACCCTGGTTACCACTAAGCCCAATGAGTCTCCACTCTGCCCTGGTTACCTCTAAGCCCAATAACTCTCCACTCTTCCCTGTTTAGTACTAAGCCCAATAACTCTCCACTCTTCCCTGTTTAGTACTAAGCCCAATAACTCTCCACTCTTCCCTGGTTACCACTAAGCCCAATGAGTCTCCACTCTTCCCTGGTTACCACTAAGCCCAGTGAGTCTCCACTCTTCCCTGGTTACCACTAAGCCCAATAACTCTCCACTCTTCCCTGTTTAGTACTAAGCCCAATAACTCTCCACTCTTCCCTGGTTACCACTAAGCCCAATGAGTCTCCACTCTTCCCTGGTTACCACTAAGCCCAGTGAGTCTCCACTCTTCCCTGGTTACCACTAAGCCCAATAACTCTCCACTCTTCCCTGGTTACCACTAAGCCCAATAACTCTCCACTCTACCCTGGTTATCACTAAGCCCAATAACTCTCCACTCTTCCCTGGTCACCACTAAGCCCAATAACTCTCCACTCTGCCCTGGTTACCACTAAGCCCAATAAGTATCTACTCTACCCTGGTCACCACTAAGCCCAATAAGTATCTACTCTACCCTGGTTACCACTAAGCCCAATAAGTATCTACTCTGCCCTGGTCACCACTAAGCCCAATAAGTATCTACTCTGCCCTGGTTACCACTAAGCCCAATAAGTATCTACTCTGCCCTGGTTACCACTAAGCCCAATAACTCTCCACTCTACCCTGGTCACCACTAAGCCCAATAACTCTCCACTCTGCCCTGGTTACCACTAAGCCCAATAAGTATCTACTCTACCCTGGTCACCACTAAGCCCAATAAGTATCTACTCTACCCTGGTTACCACTAAGCCCAATAAGTATCTACTCTGCCCTGGTTACCACTAAGCCCAATAAGTATCTACTCTGCCCTGGTTACCACTAAGCCCAATAAGTATCTACTCTACCCTGGTTACCACTAAGCCCAATAAGTATCTACTCTGCCCTGGTCACCACTAAGCCCAATAAGTATCTACTCTACCCTGGTTACCACTAAGCCCAATAAGTATCTACTCTGCCCTGGTCACCACTAAGCCCAATAAGTATCTACTCTACCCTGGTCACCACTAAGCCCAATAAGTATCTACTCTGCCCTGGTTACCTCTAAGCCCAATAAGTATCTACTCTGCCCTGGTCACCACTAAGCCCAATAAGTATCTACTCTACCCTGGTTACCACTAAGCCCAATAAGTCTCTACTCTACCCTGGTTACCACTAAGCCCAATAAGTATCTACTCTACCCTGGTTACCACTAAGCCCAATAACTCCACTCTGCCCTGGTCACCACTAAGCCCAATAAGTATCTACTCTGCCCTGGTCACCACTAAGCCCAATAAGTATCTACTCTACCCTGGTCACCACTAAGCCCAATGAGTCTCTACTCTGCCCTGGTCACCACTAAGCCCAATGAGTCTCCACTCTGCCCTGGTCACCACTAAGCCCAATGAGTCTCCACTCTACCCTGGTCACCACTAAGCCCAATGAGTCTCCACTCTACCCTGGTCACCACTAAGCCCAATAAGTATCTACTCTACCCTGGTCACCACTAAGCCCAATAAGTATCTACTCTACCCTGGTCACCACTAAGCCCAATAAGTATCTACTCTACCCTGGTCACCACTAAGCCCAATAAGTATCTACTCTGCCCTGGTCACCACTAAGCCCAATAAGTATCTACTCTACCCTGGTTACCACTAAGCCCAATAAGTATCTACTCTGCCCTGGTCACCACTAAGCCCAATAAGTATCTACTCTACCCTGGTCACCACTAAGCCCAATAACTATCTACTCTACCCTGGTTACCACTAAGCCCAATAAGTATCTACTCTACCCTGGTCACCACTAAGCCCAATAAGTATCTACTCTACCCTGGTCACCACTAAGCCCAATAAGTATCTACTCTACCCTGGTTACCTCTAAGCCCAATAACTCCACTCTACCCTGGTCACCACTAAGCCCAATAACTCCATTCTACCCTGGTTACCACTAAGCCCAATAAGTATCCACTCTGCCCTGGTTACCACTAAGCCCAATAAGTATCTACTCTACCCTGGTTACCACTAAGCCCAATAAGTATCTACTCTTCCCTGGTTACCACTAAGCCCAATAAGTATCTACTCTACCCTGGTTACCACTAAGCCCAATAAGTATCTACTCTGCCCTGGTTACCACTAAGCCCAATAAGTATCTACTCTACCCTGGTTACCACTAAGCCCAATAACTCTCCACTCTACCCTGGTCACCACTAAGCCCAATAACTCCACTCTACCCTGGTCACCACTAAGCCCAATAACTCCACTCTACCCTGGTCACCACTAAGCCCAATAACTCCACTCTACCCTGGTCACCACTAAGCCCAATAACTCCACTCTACCCTGGTTACCACTAAGCCCAATAACTCCACTCTACCCTGGTCACCACTAAGCCCAATAACTCCACTCTACCCTGGTCACCACTAAGCCCAATAACTCCACTCTACCCTGGTTACCACTAAGCCCAATAACTCCACTCTACCCTGGTCACCACTAAGCCCAATAACTCCACTCTACCCTGGTCACCACTAAGCCCAATAACTCCACTCTACCCTGGTCACCACTAAGCCCAATAACTCCACTCTACCCTGGTCACCACTAAGCCCAATAACTCCACTCTACCCTGGTCACCACTAAGCCCAATAACTCCACTCTACCCTGGTCACCACTAAGCCCAATAACTCCACTCTACCCTGGTTACCACTAAGCCCAATAACTCTCCACTCTACCCTGGTTACCAATAACTCCACTCTACCCTGGTTAACACTAAGCCCAATAACTCCACTCTACCCTGGTTACCACTAAGCCCAATAACTCCAATCTACCCTGGTTACCACTAAGCCCAATAACTCCACTCTACCCTGGTTACCACTAAGCCCAATAACTCCACTCTACCCTGGTTACCACTAAGCCCAATAACTCCACTCTACCCTGGTTACCACTAAGCCCAATAACTCCACTCTACCCTGGTTACCACTAAGCCCAATAACTCCACTCTACCCTGGTTACCACTAAGCCCAATAACTCCACTCTACCCTGGTTACCACTAAGCCCAATAACTCCACTCTACCCTGGTTACCACTAAGCCCAATAACTCCACTCTACCCTGGTCACCACTAAGCCCAATAACTCCACTCTACCCTGGTCACCACTAAGCCCAATAACTCCACTCTACCCTGGTCACCACTAAGCCCAATAACTCCACTCTACCCTGGTTACCAATAACTCCACTCTACCCTGGTTACCAATAACTCCACTCTACCCTGGTTACCACTAAGCCCAATAACTCCACTCTACCCTGGTTACCAATAACTCCACTCTACCCTGGTTACCAATAACTCCACTCTACCCTGGTTACCACTAAGCCCAATAACTCCACTCTACCCTGGTTACCAATAACTCCACTCTACCCTGGTCACCACTAAGCCCAATAACTCCACTCTACCCTGGTCACCACTAAGCCCAATAACTCCACTCTACCCTGGTTACCACTAAGCCCAATAACTCCACTCTACCCTGGTCACCACTAAGCCCAATAACTCCACTCTACCCTGGTTACCACTAAGCCCAATAACTCCACTCTACCCTGGTTACCACTAAGCCCAATAACTCCACTCTACCCTGGTCACCACTAAGCCCAATAACTCCACTCTACCCTGGTTACCACTAAGCCCAATAACTCCACTCTACCCTGGTTACCACTAAGCCCAATAACTCCACTCTACCCTGGTTACCACTAAGCCCAATAACTCCACTCTACCCTGGTCACCACTAAGCCCAATAACTCCACTCTACCCTGGTTACCACTAAGCCCAATAACTCCACTCTACCCTGGTTACCACTAAGCCCAATAACTCCACTCTACCCTGGTTACCACTAAGCCCAATAACTCCACTCTACCCTGGTCACCACTAAGCCCAATAACTCTCCACTCTACCCTGGTTACCACCAAGCCCAATAACTCCACTCTACCCTAGTTACCACTAAGCCCAATAACTCCACTCTACCCTGGTTACCACTAAGCCCAATAACTCCACTCTACCCTGGTCACCACTAAGCCCAATAACTCTCCACTCTACCCTGGTTACCACTAAGCCAAATAACTCCACTCTACCCTGGTTACCACTAAGCCCAATAACTCCACTCTACCCTGGTCACCACTAAGCCCAATAACTCTCCACTCTACCCTGGTTACCACTAAGCCCAATAACTCCACTCTACCCTGGTCACCACTAAGCCCAATAACTCCACTCTACCCTGGTCACCACTAAGCCCAATAACTCCACTCTACCCTGGTCACCACTAAGCCCAATAACTCCATTCTACCCTGGTTACCACTAAGCCCAATAACTCCACTCTACCCTGGTCACCACTAAGCCCAATAACTCCACTCTACCCTGGTTACCACTAAGCCCAATAACTCCACTCTACCCTGGTTACCACTAAGCCCAATAAGTCTCCACTCTACCCTGGTCACCACTAAGCCCAATAACTCCACTCTACCCTGGTTACCACTAAGCCCAATAACTCCACTCTACCCTGGTCACCACTAAGCCCAATAACTCCACTCTACCCCGGTCACCACTAAGACCAATAACTCCACTCTACCCTGGTTACCACTAAGCCCAATAAGGGCCGTTGGTGGAAAGAGTTCTCTCATCTGTGTCTACCCCCCTTTAAACTAGCCTACAGTATGTCTGGGTCAGGATAATCTGTGTCAACCCCCCCTGTAAACTAGCCTACAGTATGTCTGGGTCAGGATAATCTGTGTCTACCCCCCTCTCCCCTTTAAACTAGCCTACAGTATGTCTGGGTCAGGATAATCTGTGTCTACCCCCCTTTAAACTAGCCTACAGTATGTCTGGGTCAGGATAATCTGTGTCTACCCCCCTCCCCCCTTTAAACTAGCCTACAGTATGTCTGGGTCAGGATAATCTGTGTCTACCCCCCCCTTTAAACTAGCCTACAGTATGTCTGGGTCAGGATAATCTGTGTCTACCCCCCTTTAAACTAGCCTACAGTATGTCTGGGTCAGGATAATCTGTGTCTACCCCCCTTTAAACTAGCCTACAGTATGTCTGGGTCAGGATAATCTGTGTCTACCCCCCTTTTAAACTAGCCTACAGTATGTCTGGGTCAGGATAATGGCTTATTTCCCTTGATTGTAGATATTATGAAATGAATATTGGTTAGCCCCTGCTGTTATATATGTCATGATTCTGTTAAGTTGACTTTGATATTATGAGCTAAGGCAGCAAGTTGGTATCAATAGCCGAACCAGGCCTACATTATTACGATGAGGAGTGGAACGTATTCCTAGGGGCACCAAAGGGTGCCATGTGCCTTACGATGTGTTTTCCTTTGTTGATTTTAATGCCGGCACGTATTACAGTAGCCTAGGTTGACTACAGAACCAGTATCTTACATTCTACAGTCTAGCTGTAATTCTAAAGAGGTTCCTGTCCATGTAAGGTTCCGTCTTGGGTGACATGGGGTGTGTCTGTCTGTGATGTCAGCTGATATCTCTGAATTGGTGACCACAACTTCCTCTACCCGGGATGATATGCCGTCTGTCTGGACAGTTCCTGTGGTTGGAATGTCCTGTGCAACCAAACCCTCCCCCCAAACCTCCACCACCTTTCTCTTCCCACCCTTCACCCTCCACTTCTCACCCTTATACTCCCTCTTAATACATTGTAGATAACTAACAATTAGATTATTAGGGGACATTATTCCAGATATAGCCTGTTAAACTAGATACCCATCTATAATGGAATACCTCACACCCACACGGGCATGGCTCATCTATCCTCCTCCTCCTCCTCCTCCTCCTCCTCCTCCTCCTCCTCCTCCTCCTCCTCCTCCTCCTCCTCCCTCCTCTTCCTCCTCCTCCTCCTCCTCCTCCTCCTCTTCCTCCTCCTTCCCTCTTCCTCCTCTTCCTCCTACCTCCTCCTCCTCCACCTCCTCCTCCTCCTCCTCCTCCTCCTCCTCCTCCCTCCTCCTCTCCTCCTCCTCTTCCTCCTCCTCTTCCTACTCCTCCTCCTCCTCCTACCCTCCTCCTCCTCCTCCTCCTCCTCCTCCTCCTCCTCCTCTTCCTCCTCCTTCTCCTCTGTGTGTGTGATGTTTAAACAGACCAGAATTGCATAATGTGACTAGCAAACATTTACAGGCTTTCCAGGGATCTGTAATTGTCACTTATGCTGCCAACTCTGTATAAGATGGTGACAAGCAACAGCACAGAGAAAGATTATAGCCTACATCTCATGATGTTAGGTACACCAACCCAAAAGAGCCCCCAAAAGCCACAGAGCCTTAATAAGGCAAAAGGCAGGAATTAAAAAGTGAATCATGAAAGGCAAGCAAAATTTGAGTGTCACTCCTTTGGGTAGGAAAACATAGTGGAAAGAGTCTGGATTATAGATGCTTCCAGGATGTGCTTCATTCGTTTAGTTTCAACCTAAAGGGGATACTTTTCCTTTATGGTTTTATCCAAATAGCATTTTAACACTGAACGTGTGAAAATAACCAACCCAAAAGACAGAGTGAATGTTTTGTTTGTTCTGTTCTGTTCTGTTCTGGGTTATAGTTTGAGAACTGTAGTGCTGCTGTTTTAAAAAAACTGCTTGTCTCAAATGTCTCTACCAGATGTGGTCACGTGTGTCTGCACAATGCTCCGTTCGGTTCCTTCGTTCGTTCAGCCTGGGGGAGAAATGTGCTCCTCAGCTCTCCCTCATCAGTGTCTCAGGCCTGTTAACATGACAGACAGTTGGCCTGCTTCCCAAATGGCACCCTAACCCCTACCGCACAGTAGTGCACAACTTTTGACCACGGACTGTAGGGCCCTATGATATAGGGAGTAAGCTGTCATTTGGGAAACAGACAGAAAGTATATGACAGGGCCCTGACAGTAGACAGGCAGCAGAGGACTGTCATGTATATCACAGGCCCTGACAGTAGACAGGCAGCAGAGGACTGTCATGTATATCACAGGCCCTGACAGTAGACAGGCAGCAGAGGACTGTCATGTATACCACAGGCCCTGACAGTAGACAGACAGCAGAGGACTGTCATGTATATCACAGGCCCTGACAGTAGACAGACAGCAGAGGACTGTCATGTATATCACAGGCCCTGACAGTAGACAGGCAGCAGAGGACTGTCATATATATATCACAGGGCCCTGACAGTAGACAGGCAGCAGAGGACTGTCATGTATATCACCGGGCCCTGACAGTAGACAGGCAGCAGAGGACTGTCATGTATATCACCGGGCCCTGACAGCAGACAGGCAGCAGAGGACTGTCATGTATATCACCAGGCCCTGACAGCAGACAGGCAGCAGAGGACTGTCATGTATATCACAGGCCCTGACAGTAGACAGGCAGCAGAGGACTGTCATGTATATCACCGGGCCCTGACAGTAGACAGGCAGCAGAGGACTGTCATGTATATCACCGGGCCCTGACAGCAGACAGGCAGCAGAGGACTGTCATGTATATCACCAGGCCCTGACAGCAGACAGGCAGCAGAGGACTGTCATGTATATCACAGGCCCTGACAGTAGACAGGCAGCAGAGGACTGTCATGTATATCACCGGCCCTGACAGCAGACAGGCAGCAGAGGACTGTCATGTATATCACAGGCCCTGACAGTAGACAGGCAGCAGAGGACTGTCATGTATATCACCGGGCCCTGACAGCAGACAGGCAGCAGAGGACTGTCATGTATATCACCGGGCCCTGACAGCAGACAGGCAGCAGAGGACTGTCATGTATATCACAGGGCCCTGACAGTAGACAGGCAGCAGAGGACTGTCATGTATATCACAGGCCCTGACAGTAGACAGGCAGCAGAGGACTGTCATGTATATCACCGGGCCCTGACAGTAGACAGGCAGCAGAGGACTGTCATGTATATCACCGGGCCCTGACAGTAGACAGACAGCAGAGGACTGTCATGTATATCACCGGGCCCTGACAGTAGACAGGCAGCAGAGGACTGTCATGTATATCACCGGGCCCTGACAGTAGACAGGCAGCAGAGGACTGTCATGTATATCACCGGGCCCTGACAGCAGACAGGCAGCAGAGGACTGTCATGTATATCACAGGGCCCTGACAGTAGACAGGCAGCAGAGGACTGTCATGTATATCACAGGCCCTGACAGTAGACAGGCAGCAGAGGACTGTCATGTATATCACCGGGCCCTGACAGTAGACAGGCAGCAGAGGACTGTCATGTATATCACAGGCCCTGACAGTAGACAGGCAGCAGAGGACTGTCATGTATATCACAGGCCCTGACAGTAGACAGACAGCAGAGGACTGTCATGTATATCACCAGGCCCTGACAGTAGACAGGCAGCAGAGGACTGTCATGTATATCACAGGCCCTGACAGTAGACAGGCAGCAGAGGACTGTCATGTATATCACCAGGCCCTGACAGTAGACAGGCAGCAGAGGACTGTCATGTATATCACAGGGCCCTGACAGTAGACAGGCAGCAGAGGACTGGCATGTATATCACAGGCCCTGACAGTAGACAGGCAGCAGAGGACTGTCATATATATCACAGGCCCTGACAGTAGACAGGCAGCAGAGGACTGTCATGTATATCACCAGGCCCTGACAGTAGACAGGCAGCAGAGGACTGTCATGTATATCACAGGCCCTGACAGTAGACAGGCAGCAGAGGACTGTCATGTATATCACCGGCCCCTGACAGTAGACAGACAGCAGAGGACTGTCATGTATATCACAGGCCCTGACAGTAGACAGGCAGCAGAGGACTGTCATGTATATCACCGGCCCTGACAGTAGACAGGCAGCAGAGGACTGTCATGTATATCACCGGGCCCTGACAGTAGACAGGCAGCAGAGGACTGTCATGTATATCACCGGGCCCTGACAGTAGACAGGCAGCAGAGGACTGTCATGTATATCACCGGGCCCTGACAGTAGACAGGCAGCAGAGGACTGTCATGTATATCACCGGGCCCTGACAGTAGACAGGCAGCAGAGGACTGTCATGTATATCACCGGGCCCTGACAGTAGACAGGCAGCAGAGGACTGTCATGTATATCACCGGGCCCTGACAGTAGACAGGCAGCAGAGGACTGTCATGTATATCACAGGCCCTGACAGTAGACAGGCAGCAGAGGACTGTCATGTATATCACCGGGCCCTGACAGTAGACAGGCAGCAGAGGACTGTCATGTATATCACAGGGCCCTGATAGTAGACAGGCAGCAGAGGACTGTCATGTATATCACCGGGCCCTGACAGTAGACAGGCAGCAGAGGACTGTCGTTCATATTTGAAGATGATTGTTAGTTTACTTCTAAGATATCGAGTTTCGATAGACAATGTGCCTACGAGTGACTGGGACTGGTAACATTTAACTGTAGTCAAATCCCCTGTCCTTCAGTAGGAGTTTCTGTCCCTTTGTCATTATATAGAATATGGTTTATAATTGGCATTGTGGTACGGAAGGAAATATTTCTCAAACTAGTCACACGTCGCTCACACGTCATTCTAAAACCACCTCTGAAGGATGCAATGTTTTTAATGTATTTTTTAAAGATACTTATGTAGTGCTGCTAAAGGGTTTTGGGATATTGCCTGTTTTTTGTGAGTTTTTCTTTTAGCGCTTCTGTGAGGAGGTGGTTTGGAAGGAAAGGGGGTTGGTGGAGGGAGGGATAGAGGGAAAAGGGGAGAAGAGGTGGGGGGGGGGGGCAATTCCTGGCCAATTCAACACATCTGGAATATATGAGTCTGGGAGGTATGCAGTAATGCAGCATTCTCCAGCTCACAAAGAGGCCTTTGGTTCAGCATGATTCTCTTTTTTTTTTCCTCTTCTTCTTCACAACCAGTAGCTCAGTACTCGGGACAATATACAGACGGAGCAGGAGAGTTTGGTTTTTTTTATGGGGCATCTTCTAGAGGGGAGAAAGATTTTTTTTAATTTTTTTTTTTATAAAAAAATAAAATAAAAAACCTTTCAGTGAAGTTATCTCATATTTTGGGGCTTTTTTTTATTTGGTATCTTCTAGAGGGGAGAGAGATTTTAAAAATGTCAAAAAATAAAAATAAACAACCTTTCAGGTGAAGTTATCTCATAACGTGACTTGTATTTAGTTCTGTGTGAGTTCGAGTGCAGTGAGGACTGCAGGACTTGTGGTCCTCAGAGAGAAAGGACCTGTTCAGTCATTCCAAAGAAACCAATTCAACTCCGACACAAAAGCAGTAAGAAAGGAATGAGACATAAAGTGAGACCCAGGGCTCTGTTTCCGGGCTGGTGTTAAAAACACACGTTAGTTTTCCATTTCATCATGTGTAAACTGGCGCACTTGGCATCTTCCAACCCCTAACGCCGGGTACGGCAATGTACCTGTCTAACATCAGTTCGCTTGGGCTGAGGCGGGAGGGCTGGAAATATTTGATGCGTGTCCTTTTAAAGGAAAGACGAACCCATTTTTATGTTAATTTTTTAATATATATATATTCTAGCTGCACGATGTTCTAACATTTAATGTTTTCATGTGTATCTAAACGAGTGCCGTTGAAGTAGAAAAAACATTTTTGGCACCAAATGTGATAAAGTGTCTCTCACTACGCTGGAAATAAACAGGAATATGACTTCTAGATGGGAAGAAGAAGAAACTGGAGAAATGTTTTAAATTATAAAAACGTAGAGTCTCGCGTTTCCTTTCAAAACAAGTGCAAAAGTGTCCACTTCATGCAGCGCTGATGGAATGTTTTCAGACCCAGGAAAATCAGGTATTTCCTGTAACCCATTTCCTGTAACCCATTTCCTGTAACCCATTTCCTTGATGACAGTTTTGATTTTGAGAAGACTATCCAGCTATGACTCACATGGAAGGAGAGATGTGCCTCTTTTCTGCCCCCCCAATTTAATTTAATTAGATTTTTAAAAAACAAGCATATCCTCCAGTCCCATTTAATCAAGTCTGGTTTAGCAGCATTGTATGGGTGTGTCTTTTCTATCCTGGCCATTAGCCAAAAGTAGCCTCTTGAGTGAAGGGATTTTAAATGGTCTACTTGAGGAGTGTTTCGAAAATATGTTCTGTGTGTGTTTGCCCTCGTACATAGGCAACAATACAATTGACAAGAGTCGAGTATTTTTGTATAGACTAGCGGGTGTTCTGCAGAAAGACTTGGGCAGTAACATTGAACGAGAGAAGGGATTTATGATGTCATGCTTTTGAGCCAATCCTTTTTTTTAGTAATATTGGTGTTGGTTTAAAAAAAAAACATATTGATCGTTTTTTTTTTGGGGGGGGGGGGATTTACTTCGATTAAACCCAAACTTATTACAAATGTTTACTTCGAATAGGTTCATCGTGAGAATGTACATGGCTTGAATACAAATAAAATACTGCATCACTACAGACCATGGTTCGATCCCGGGCTGTATCACAACCGGCCTTAATCGGAAATCCCATAGGGAGGCGAACAATAGGCCCAGGGTCGTCTGGTTTAGGGGAGGGTTTTGCCAGGGTAGGACGTTTTTGTAAATAAGAATGTGTTCATAACTGGCTTGCCTATTTAAATAAAGGTTCATTAAATAAAACAGTAGATTTACGAGCGTTATGACAGTGGATGGACATTCTCCTTTTCTCTGTCTGATCTCTACCTCGCTACCTCCTGTGAACAGTTTGGATGTGAGTAAAAACCCTCCATAGTCTGAGTTGCCCTTGTCTGTATTGTCCGCCCACAGGGAGCAATTATGGTGCCTCTAACTGTATTCAGAGAGAGACTAATAAAACACATTTTTGTTTGAGTTTTTCCTAGAATTTGATGCGAATTATACACTTATTTTTATTTAGGCCTTATCAATAGCCTAGTGAATTGAATGTTGTTTATTGACTGTGTTTGAAATGCCCATAACAACATATTTCCATGTTGAAACCATATGCAATAACGCCATTAGAACCGTGTGGACTGTGAACATGTTCAACATATTTAGGAGCTACCTATTTTAAGGAACTAGACCATTAATGGACTAACAATAGAATTGGAGTTGATGATGACGCAATACATAAAAGACTGCAGGCATGGAGCACGTTCTGATTGGCCAGTGAGGGGCCAGGCGTCGACACACCCACAACTTGTTAATTGGTCAAAAGCCCAGCACTCTCGTGCCACCACTAGATTCTACACCCATAATTCTGGGTGTGAAAATAGAAAAATGACAGTATTTCTGACACACCCATGAACCTACAACACTACTGCCAGCGCTGAGATTTACCATTGCCTTAGGTTTGTTAGCCCTGACTGTCCATAATTTTGTCTTGGGACCCTTTCTTTAGACCTTGGCTCTTCTTTTACATGACAAAATAGCCATTTCCCAAAGACAAAGACGAGTTAGATCAAACAACCAGAAGAGTGGTTTCTGTTAATGTGGTAGCAGAGAGGACGTTATTATTTCAGGTAATGTGTGAGCTGAGAGAACGTTATTAGTTCATTATGTCTTATAGTAAGGAAGGGAAGAGTGTTATGGTGAGTGTGAGAGAGAGAGAGAGAGAGAGACAGAGACAGAGAAAAAGATGTGGAGAGAGCGAGAGAGAGAGGGGAGAGAGAGAGAGAGAGAGGGGAGAGAGAGAGAGGGGAGAGAGAAGAGAGAGAGAGAGAGAGAGAGAGAGAGGGGAGAGAGGGGAGAGAGAGGAGAGAGAGGAGAGAGAGGAGAGAGAGAGACAGAGAGACAGAGAAAAAGATGTAGGGAGAGAAAGAGAGGGAGAGAAAGAGAGAGACATATGTAGAGATGCACAGAGAGGGAGAGAGACAGAGAGAAAGAGAGGGAGAGGGAGAGAGAAAGACAGGGAGAGGGAGAGACGGAGAGGGACAGAGAGAAAGAGAGGGAGAGACAGAGGGACAGAGAGAAAGAGACGCAGATGGAGAGAGAAAGAGAGGTGGGGGTATAGGGAGTGGTGTCAGGCCTCCTAATGTGTTCAGCATGTTGACTAGCCACGCCCCCAGGACCTCCACCTGGCCTCCAAGCAGGAACAAGAAACTTCCAGATCAGCACTTCCTGTCCTCAACCAGCCAGATGTTACTCGGGAGATTATGAAAATATAATATCATGAAAAATGTAAACAGTGATATTCTTTAAGGTGATAAAATCAGATTATTTAAATCTCTCTTTATGAGTAGGTGTGGTTGAAATGGATTTAAGAGTAGGGGAAATGTCTGCAGAGTAATGATACCTCGGCTTCTGTCCAAAGTTAACAGTCTCTTTCTAATCGGACAACCCACTTTCCAAAAAATGTAGAGAGAGAGGTCCTTGACGAAAGTTAAATATCCAGTTTATACAAAGTTTACATCTCTGTTATTTCAACTTGACAAATTACATTATTCTGAATCTTGAGAATATATTTTTTGACCCTAGAAATAGAACGATTTAGAAATAGAACGATTTAGAAATAGAACGATTTAGAAATAGAATGATTTAGAAATAGAACGATTTAGAAATAGAACGATTTAGAAATAGAACGATTTAGAAATAGAATGATTTAGAAATAGAATGATTTAGAAATAGAATGATTTAGAAATAGAATGATTTAGAAATAGAATGATTTAGAAATAGAACGATTTAGAAATAGAATGACTTTCTACAATAGTTCTTCTTTTTCTATGCTTTATTCCATCCATAAAGTCTGTTAATCCTTCGTCTGTGTATTTTGGCCAAGACTCCACTGGTTTCATTGTACTTTATGATGTCTTATAAGTGACTCAGAGATATATCATGGCTTTATAAGAAAGGCTTCATTATTAAGCCCTGTGAAATACTTTCCCAGGAGCACAGAGGGAGAGAGAGAGATAAACAGAGAGAGAGAGAGAGAGCGAGGGAGGGCGCCAGGGAGAGAGAAAGAGAGAGAGAGAGAGAGAGAGAGAGAGAGAGAGAGAGAGAGAGAGAGAGAGAGAGAGAGAGAGAGAGAGAGAGAGAGAGAGAGAGAGAGAGAGAGAGAGAGAGAGAGGTAGAGAGAGAGATGTCTTCCTGTTTAACTTGGTCAGTGGGGATTCAACACACTGAGAACCCCATTAGCTTCTATCACCCCTTCAGTCAGGTCACTTATTAAATTCCTTCTTTGAGAAAGATTTCCTCCGTCAGAAGATTGCATATTAAATTCCTTAGGTCTATCTTTAGATCTACAAAGACCTATACTACTTCCACTGTTAACAGATCCAAACACTCTGAGATTAGCACAGTTTTTATCATCATATGGTGAGAATATTGCAATAAGAATAAAATAAATAAATAATAATATTTAATAAAAAGTAAAAATAATAATACATTCAAATAAAATAAAATGTTATTTGTCATAAACAACAGGTGTAGACTAACAGGTACCAGTGCTGAGTCAATGTGCAGGGGTATGAGGTAATTGAGGTAGATATGTACATACAGGTAGGGGTAAAGTGACAGATTTTAAACAGTAGCAGCAATGTATGTGATGAGTCAAAAAAAAGTTTGTGCAAAAAAAAAGGTCAATGCAGGTAGTTATTTGGTTAATTAACTACCTATTTAACAGTCTTATGGAGGTAGAAGCTGTTCAGGGTCGCGGTCTTATGGCGTGGGGGTAGAAGCTGTTCAGGGTCACGGTCTTATGGCGTGGAGGTAGAAGCTGTTCAGGGTCGCGGTCTTATGGCGTGGGGGTAGAAGCTGTTCAGGGTCACGGTCTTATGGCGTGGAGGTAGAAGCTGTTCAGGGTCGCGGTCTTATGGCGTGGGGGTAGAAGCTGTTCAGGGTCGCGGTCTTATGGCGTGGAGGTAGAAGCTGTTCAGGGTCGCGGTCTTATGGCGTGGGGGTAGAAGCTGTTCAGGGTCACGGTCTTATGGCGTGGGGGTAGAAGCTGTTCAGGGTCGCGGTCTTATGGCGTGGGGGTAGAAGCTGTTCAGGGTCGCGGTCTTATGGCGTGGGGGTAGAAGCTGTTCAGGGTCGCGGTCTTATGGCGTGGGGGAAGCTAGAAGCTGTTCAGGGTCGGGGTCTTATGGCGTGGGGGCGTGGGGGTAGAAGCTGTTCAGGGTCACGGTCTTATGGCGTGGGGGCGTAGAAGCTGTTCAGGGTCGCGGTCTTATGGCGTGGGGGTAGAAGCTGTTCAGGGTCGCGGTCTTATGGCGTGGGGGTAGAAGCTGTTCAGGGTCGCGGTCTTATGGCGTGGGGGTAGAAGCTGTTCAGGGTCGCGGTCTTATGGCGTGGGGGTAGAAGCTGTTCAGGGTCGCGGTCTTATGGCGTGGGGGTAGAAGCTGTTCAGGGTCGCGGTCTTATGGCGTGGGGGTAGAAGCTGTTCAGGGTCGCGGTCTTATGGCGAGGGGTTAGAAGCTGTTCAGGGTCGTCTTATCGGGGGTCTTAGGCCTTGTGCATGGGTGGCAGAAGCTGTTCAGGGTCTGTCTTATGGCGTGGGGTAGAAGCTGTTGACAATGTTTATGGCGTGCGTTCTCTGACACCGCCTGGTGGGGGTAGAAGCTGTTCAGGTCCTGGTCTTATGGCAGGGAGATGTTCGGGTCACGGTCTTAGTGATGTAGAAGCTGTTCAGGGTCGCGGTCTTACGTGGGGGTCAAGCTGTTCAGGGTCCGGTCTTATGGCGTGGGGGTAGAAGCGCCTCAGGGTCAGATGCCGTGGTGATGCAGCCAGTCAAGATGCTCTCGATGGTGTAGCTGTAGAACTTCTAGAGGATCCGAGGGCCCCATGCCAAATCTTTTTCTTCCTCCTGATGGGAAAGAGGCGTTGTCGTGTTTTGTCTACGATAGATCCTTAGTGATGTTGACACTGAGGAACTTGGGGGTAGAAGCTGTTCACCCCCCCCTACAGCCCTGTCGATGTGGGGGAGTACCCTTCCGTTTCCTCTAGATTCTTCTTTGAGTGATATTTGGGACTAAACCCGTTAGGTTTCTATTCTTTCAATGAATCCAACTGTCTGAGAACCCTGCTGATCTTTATCATCAATGCAGTGAGATTGCATCTTAAATTCCTCCTTCTAGTTGTCTTTCTATGAAGCCTTTATGCGACTAGACTAGAGAGACTTGTGGTCCTTCTTATAGCTCAGGGGGTAGAAGCTGTTCAGGGTCAACGCCTTATGGCGTGGGTAGAAGCTGTTCAGGGTCACCTTATGGCGTGAGGTATGAAGCTGTTCAGGGTGACTTATTTGGGGGTAAAAGCTGTTCAGGGTCGCTAAATGGCATATATTATTATTATATTATAATATTACTTCGGGAAGACTCCATTCTTGTCAGATCGTGTTACTTTATTATTGTTATTTATTATACTTTGGAAGGCGCTGCTTCCTGTCCGTTGACCCGGTAACAGAAGGACAGAGGGGTGACATAAGGATGACATAGGGGTGACATAGGGATGATGTAAGGGATGGACTGAGACCAGAAATTATTATTCTCCATCCATAGAATAATACTTTTACACCAAAGCCCTAATTTAGACTGACCCACTGGGTTAAAAATGGACCAGCCCATCTGGCATTTGCCCGGAAATGCCCTATGGCCAGTCCGCCCCTGTAAAGGGTTTGTTTTAGGGTGACATTCTGTTTTTTTTCTGTCCAGACAAGATTACCCCATGTTGTTGGGGATGGCTGGATGATCATTTAAAAAAATATATTTATTCTGGGTTTAGTTTGTCTTATAAGATGAGGGGTTCAGAGACAAGGGCTGCATTCCAAACAAAGTGCACTATATAGGGAATAGGCTGCCATAGGGCTCTGGTCTAAAGTAGTGCACTATATAGGGAATAGGCTGCCATAGGGCTCTGGTCTAAAGTAGGTCACTATATAGGGAATAGGCTGCCATAGGGCTCTGGTCTAAAGTAGGTCACTATATAGGGAATAGGCTGCCATTTGGGAACGAAGCCAAGATGTGAAACGTGATGAAAGTGCTGTTAGATCACCTTCTTTATTTTCTATTCATTTATAGATGGTTTTTTTTGTCTTAATCTCTGCATTTTGTGTGAAAGGGGGTACTAGTTACTGAGTTGGATGTGCAGGGGTACGAGGTAATTGAGGTAGATTTGTACTACACATATAACTAGGAAACATGGTAAACAGTAGGTAACAGTAGCAGCAGTGCAGAGTCAAAACAACGTTAGTGCACCAAGGGTCAATGCAGGTCGTCCAGATAACTATTTAAATAACTATTTAAATAACTATTGAGCAGTCTAATAGCTTGGGAGTAGAAGCTGTTCAGGGTCCTGTTGGTAAAACAAAAATTGGTGCATCGTCGTGAGGTAGCAGAGAGAACAGTCTGTGACTTAGGTGGTTGGAAACTTTGACAATTTTTTTTTTTAGGGGTGATCTTCCTCTGACACCGCCTGGTTTTGACTTGCCTAGTTAAATAAAGACGAAATACAATTGGCATAGAGGTCCTGGATGGCAGGGAGCTTGGCCCCAGTGATGTCGATAGTTGATTCATAGTTCCCTTGTGATGTCGATAGTTGATTCATAGTTCCCTTTAAAAAATATATTTATTCTGGGTTTAGTTTGTCTTATGTCGATAGTTGGGCTGCATTCCAAACAAAGTGCACTTGTAGGGATGGCGATAGTTGATTCCCCTTGTGATGTCGATAGTTGATTCATAGTTCCACTTGTGATGCCGATAGGGCTCTGATTAAAGTAGTTCTTGTAGGGATAGGCTGCCATAGTTGATTCATAGTTCCCTTGTGATGGAATAGGCTGATTCATAGTTCCCTTGTGATGTCGATAGTTGATTCATAGTTCCCTTGTGATTTTCTATTCATTTATAGATGTGATTTTTTGTTTATTCTGCATTTTGTGTGAAAGGGGGTACTAGTTACTAGTTGATTCATAGTTCCCTTGTGATGTCGATAGTTGATATAACTAGGAAACATGTAAACAGTAGGTAACAGTAGCAGCAGTGAAGATTCATAGTTCCCTTGTGATGTCGATAGTTGATTCATAGTTCCCTTGTGATGTCGATAGTTGATCATAGTCAAGTTCTATTTAAATAACTATTGAGCAGTTGTTATGTGTTCAGGGTCCTGTTGATAAAATAAAATTCCCATGTCGATAGTTGATTCATAGTTCCCTTGGTGATGTCAATAGTTGATTCATATTTCCCTTTTTTTGGGGGGTAGTTTCCTCTGACACCGCCTGTTTTGATAGTTGCCATAGTTAAATAAAGTCGATATACATTCATAGTTCCTGTTATGTCATAGTTGATTCATAGTTCCCTTGTGATGTCGATAGTTGATTCATAGTTCCCTTGTGATGTCGATAGTTGATTCATAGTTCCCTTGTGATGTCGATAGTTGATTCATAGTTCCCTTGTGATGTCGATAGTTGATTCATAGTTCCCTTGTGATGTCGATAGTTGATTCATAGTTCCCTTGTTATGTCGATAGTTGATTCATAGTTCCCTTGTGATGTCGATAGTTGATTCATAGTTCCCTTGTGATGTCGATAGTTGATTCATAGTTCCCTTGTGATGTCGATAGTTGATTCATAGTTCCCTTGTGATGTCGATAGTTGATTCATAGTTCCCTTGTGATGTCGATAGTTGATTCATAGTTCCCTTGTGATGTCGATAGTTGATTCATAGTTCCCTTGTGATGTCGATAGTTGATTCATAGTTCCCTTGTGATGTCGTTTGATTCATAGTTCCTTGTTATGTCGATAGTTGATTCATAGTTCCCTTGTGATGTCGATAGTTGATTCATAGTTCCCTTGTGATGTCGATAGTTGATTCATAGTTCCCTTGTGATGTCGATAGTTGATTCATAGTTCCCTTGTGATGTCGATAGTTGATTCATAGTTCCCTTGTGATGTCGATAGTTGATTCATAGTTCCCTTGTGATGTCGATAGTTGATTCATAGTTCCCTTGTGATGTCGTTCCCTTGTGATGTTGATTCATAGTTCCCTTGTGATGTCGATAGTTGATTCATAGTTCCCTTGTGATGTCGATAGTTGATTCATAGTTCCCTTGTGATGTCGATAGTTGATTCATAGTTCCCTTGTGATGTCGATAGTTGATTCATAGTTCCCTTGTGATGTCGATAGTTGATTCATAGTTCCCTTGTGATGTCGATAGTTGATTCATAGTTCCCTTGTGATGTCGATAGTTGATTCATAGTTCCCTTGTGATGTCGATAGTTGATTCATAGTTCCCTTGTGATGTCGATAGTTGATTCATAGTTCCCTTGTTAGGTCGATAGTTGATTCATAGTTCCCTTGTGATGTCGATAGTTGATTCATAGTTCCGTGTGTCACTGTCATTCTGGTTAATAGGAGGGCGAATAGCGATAGGCGATGTGGTTGACATGTTCTCGGTCTCCTGCAGGGGAAGAGGCCCTCTCAGGCCCTGAGCCCTCTCAGGCCCTCTCAGGCCCTGAGCCCTCTCAGGCCCTCTCAGGCCCTGCGCCCTCTCAGGCCCTCTCAGGCCCTCTCAGGCCCTGCGCCCTCTCAGGCCCTCTTAGGCCCTCTCAGGCCCTCTCAGGCCCTCTCAGGCCCTGCGCCCTCTCAGGCCCTCTTAGGCCCTCTCAGGCCCTGAGCCCTCTCAGGCCCTCTCAGGCCCTGCGCCCTCTCAGGCCCTCTCAGGCCCTCTCAGGCCCTGAGCCCTCTCAGGCCCTCTCAGGCCCTCTCAGGCCCTGGGCCCTCTCAGGCCCTCTCAGGCCCTCTCAGGCCCTCTTCACCACTGTGTTTGGACCATGATCCTTAGTGAGCTGATCCTTCAGTAACAGTAACGTCTATATACGGTCTCCCTTTAGAAAAGGATTCACACAAATCATCTGATTACTGGAACGTTGTCAATGCCTGCGTCCCAAATTGCATCATATTCCCTATATAGTGCACTACTTTTGAGCAGAGGCCTATGGCATCCTATTCCCTACATAGTGCACTACTTTTGAGCAGAGGCCTATGGCATCCTATTCCCTATATAGTGCACTACTTTTGAGCAGAGGCCTATGGCATCCTATTCCCTATATAGTGCACTACTTTAGACCAGAGGCCTATGGCATCCTATTCCCTATATAGTGCACTACTTTTGAGCAGAGGCCTATGGCACCCTATTCCCTATATAGTGCACTACTTTTGAGCCAGAGGCCTATGGCATCCTATTCCCTATATAGTGCACTACTTTTGAGCAGAGGCCTATGGCACCCTATTCCCTATATAGTGCACTACTTTTGAGCCAGAGGCCTATGGCATCCTATTCCCTATATAGTGCACTACTTTAGACCAGAGGCCTATGGCATCCTATTCCCTATATAGTGCACTACTTTTGAGCAGAGGCCTATGGCACCCTATTCCCTATATAGTGCACTACTTTTGAGCCAGAGGCCTATGGCAGCCTATTCCCAGCAGAGGCCTATGGGTTGGTTCCATGTGGGACGTTTTCAATGTATTAGTGAGTAGTGAAGAGACCCCCTGTGCGTACGGCTCCTTTAAAACCTAGTCCTGCTATTAGCCTGCTTGAAATTCCCCATAACCATACTGTATATCACTGTGACCCTCGGGGGAGGGAGGGAGGGGAACTAAGTCAATTAAATAGTTAGAGAATTCCTCTCGTCTTTGCTGATACAGCTAGTCAGTTGAGAGAGAGATAGAAAAAGGAGAGCGATAGTGAGAGGAACAGGAGAGAGAGAGAGAATGAGAGAGAGAGAGAGAGAGACACAGACCATAATATGTGTAACAGTTGTAACAGTGTATGAAACAACAAAAGACACTCCTTCAGTTCCTTTTCCATTTAATGGGAAAGGTTCTCAGTGGTGTTAAATTGCCTGTAAAACCTCAACCCTACTGTTGCAGACCCAAAGGCGTTTTATCCCTCTCTCTCTCTCTCTCTCTCTCTCTCTCTCTCTCTCTCTCTCTCTCTCTCTCTCTCTCTCTCTCTCTCTCTCTCTCTCTCTCTCTCTCTCTCTCTCTCTCTCTCTCTCTCTCTCTCTCTCTCTCTCTCTCTCTCTCTGTCTCTCTCTCTGTCTCTCTCTCTGTCTCTCTCTCTCTCTCTGTCTCTCTCTCTCTCTCTCTCTCTCTCTCTCTCTCTCTCTCTCTCTCTCTCTCTCCAACTCTCTCTCTTTCTCTTTCTCTCTCTCTCTCTCTCTCTCTCTCTCTCTCTCTCTCTCTCTCTCTCTCCAACTCTCTCTCTCTCTCTCTCTCTCTCTCTCTCTCTCTCTCCAACTCTCTCTCTCTCCAACTCTCTCTCTCTCTCTCTCTCTCTCTCTCTCTCTCTCTCTCTCTCTCTGTCTCTGTCTCTGTCTCTGTCTCTGTCTCTGTCTCTGTCTCTGTCTCTCTCTCTCTCTCTCTCTCTGTCTCTCTCTCTCTCTCCTGTCTCTCTCTCTCTCTCTCTCTCTCTCTCTCTCTCTCTCTGTCTCTCTCTCTCTCTCTCTCTCTCTCTCTCTCTCTCTCTCTCCCTCCCTACTTCCCTCTTTCCCTTTCTCACTCCCCCATGGTCTCTCCCTGTCTCCCCCCTCTCCCCTCCCTCCCTACTTCCCATCTCCCCCACTTCCTCTCTTTCCTCCTGCTCTCTTTCCCTCCCTCCCTCCCTCCCTCCCTCCCTCCCTCCCTCCCTCCCTCTGTAGTCTCTCTCTCTCTCTCTCTCTCTCTCTCTCTCTCTCTCTCTCTCTCTCTCTCTCTCTCTCTCCTCTCTCTCTCCTCTCACTCTTTCTCTCTCTGTCTCTCTTTCCCCTGCTCTCTCTCTCTCTCTGTCTCTCCCCCTCTCTTAACCTCCCTTCCTGTGGGTCTGTAACTGTGGTTTTGTAGAGTGGACCCCATATAGGCTATTAAACCGATTAGATGGCCCCTAATCATCTTTACAGGCCCACCGCCCAGGTTTCTGCATTAAAAACACTGGTGTCCGTATGGGTAGATTTTCTCTTCACGTGCAGTAAAACATGTCCATCTTCTTGGAAAACGTCAAACCTCCATCCTTTTTGTTGAGTGTTGTTCTATGGCAAAGCAACCGAGCTACTGCTACAAACAGATGGACCTATCAAAAGCTGTGTGCTGGAAAACCTTGGTCGAGCACATGGGTGTGTGGGAGTAGACATTGTGGTGCTCATGTGAATTTCCTGTCCTTTTCAGGCTTCAGTTCTACCACTACTTAAAACGTAGTTGATAGTTAATACCATTGGTAATTACAACAGTAATATACTTAAACTGTGAGGTGAAAGCTATATATATTCATTTAATAGCTTTCATGCTAGATTAAAGAGAGTAATATTTGCTTTTATGGGTTTGTGCTTTTATGAAACTCCTTTTTTGTTGTACTTAACCTCTTGAGGTCAAAGCTATAAAGAGGATACTAAATCCTCACCCCTGAGGTATAAAACAAATATGTAAAAAAAAATCGACAATAGAGTACATTTGCTATACTGCTCCCATATGAACAAACTCTTTATTTATAAATGACAAAACACTTGTCCCTCTCCTCTCTTCACAGCTGACCCAGTGGATGTACTCAAGGCTCTGGACTTCCACAGCTCTCCGGATGGCGTCCGTAAAGTCACGGGCTACTGCGCTCACAGGAGAGGATCTAAACCTGACATAGCCTTCCGTGTGGGGAAGCAGGCCCAGATCAGCGCTCCCAGCAAGCAACTCTTCCCAGGTGACTTAACCGATCTGGAGACGCACGCACGCGCGCACACACACACACACACACACACACACACACACACACACACACACACACACACACACACACACACACACACACACACACACACACACACACACACACACACACACACACATCAAACCTCACGTAAATTGATTTTCCACACGCTCCCAAGTGGCACAGCGGTCTAAAGGCTCTGCATCTGAATGCTTAGAGGCGTCACTACAGTTCCTGGTTCGACTCCAGTCTGTATCACACCATCCTATGGGAATCTTGATTGACAGTCTGAGGTCCTGAGCGCTCTGGAGCAGGTTTTCTCTCTGGGTTCCCTTAGAGCCTGGTTCCTTAGGGCGGCGCACCATTGACAAACACATCCCAATTCAAGGCCATTTTGGAAAGACAGACACGTCTTCGATAGTGTTTGAATTCCAGATGACACCGTATGCCTATTCCCTATGTAGTGCACCTAATTGGGAATAGGGTGCCATTTTGGACACTATGTAGTGCACCTAATTGGGAATAGGGTGCCATTTTGGACACTATGTAGTGCACCTCATTGGGAATAGGGTGCCATTTTGGACACTATGTAGTGCACCTAATTGGGAATAGGGTGCCATTTTGGACACTTCCAAGGGGTCTCCATAGATGCTACTGTCCTAAACTACAGTCCTAATCTGCTGTCCTAAACTGCTGTCCTAAACTACAGTCCTAATCTGCTGTCCTAAACTACTGTCCTAAACTACAGTCCTAATCTGCTGTCCTAAACTGCTGTCCTAAACTACAGTCCTAATCTGCTGTCCTAAACTACTGTCCTAAACTGCTGTCCTAAACTACTGTCCTAAACTACAGTCCTAAACTACTGTCCTAAACTACTGTCCTAATATACTGTCCTAAACTGCTGTCCTAAACTGCTGTCCTAAACTACTGTCCTAAACTGCTGTCCTAAACTACTGTCCTAAACTACAGTCCTAAACTACTGTCCTAAACTACTGTCCTAATATACTGTCCTAAACTGCTGTCCTAAACTGCTGTCCTAAACTACTGTCCTAATCTACTGTCCTAAACTGCTGTCCTAAACTTCTGTCCTAATCTACTGTCCTAAACTACTGTCCTAATCTACTGTCCTAAACTGCTGTCCTAAACTACTGTCCTAAACTACTGTCCTAAACTACAGTCCAAAACTACTGTCCTAAACTACTGTCCTAATCTACTGTCCTAAACTACTGTCCTAAGGTACTGTCCTAAACTTCTGTCCTAAACTACTGTCCTAAGCTACTGTCCTAAGCTACTGTCCTCAAGCTACTGTCCTAAACTAATGTCCTAAACTACTGTCCTGAACTACTGTCCTAATCTACTGTCCTAAACTACAGTCCAAAACTACTGTCCTAAACTACTGTCCTAATCTACTGTCCTAGGCTACTGTCCTAAACTACAGTCCTAATCTACTGTCCTAAACTACAGTCCTAATCTACTGTCCTAAACTACAGTCCTAATCTACTGTCCTAAACTACTGTCCTAATCTACTGTCCTAAACTACTGTCCTAAACTACTGTCCTAAACTACTGTCCTAAACTACTGTCCTAAGGTACTGTCCTAAACTACTGTCCTAAACTTCTGTCCTAAACTACTGTCCTAAACTACTGTCCTAAGCTACTGTCCTCAAGCTACTGTCCTAAGCTAATGTCCTAAACTACTGTCCTAAACTACTGTCCTAATCTACTGTCCTAAACTACAGTCCAAAACTACTGTCCTAAACTACAGTCCAAAACTACTGTCCTAAACTACTGTCCTAAACTACAGTCCTAATCTACTGTCCTAAACTACAGTCCTAATCTACTGTCCTAAACTACAGTCCTAATCTACTGTCCTAAACTACAGTCCTAATCTACTGTCCTAAACTACTGTCCTAAACTACAGTCCTAATCTGCTGTCCTAAACTACAGTCCTAATCTACTGTCCTAAACTACAGTCCTAATCTGCTGTCCTAAACTACAGTCCTAATCTACTGTCCTAAACTACAGTCCTAATCTGCTGTCCTAAACTACAGTCCTAATCTACTGTCCTAAACTACAGTCCTAAACTGCTGTCCTAAACTACTGTCCTAAACTACTGTCCTAATCTACTGTCCTAAACTACAGTCCTAATCTACTGTCCTAAACTACAGTCCTAATCTGCTGTCCTAAACTACTGTCCTAAACTACTGTCCTAATCTACTGTCCTAAACTGCTGTCCTAAACTACTGTCCTAAACTACTGTCCTAAACTACTGTCCTCAGCTACTGTCCTAAAGTACTGTCCTAAACTACAGTCCTAATCTACTGTCCTAAACTACAGTCCTAATCTACTGTCCTAAACTACAGTCCTAAACTGCTGTCCTAAACTACTGTCCTAAACTACAGTCCTAATCTACTGTCCTAAACTACAGTCCTAATCTACTGTCCTAAACTACTGTCCTAATCTACTGTCCTAAACTGCTGTCCTAAACTACTGTCCTATTCTACTGTCCTAATATACTGTCCTAAACTGCTGTCCTAAACTGCTGTCCTAAACTACTGTCCTAAACTACTGTCCTCAGCTACTGTCCTAAACTACTGTCCTAAACTACTGTCCTAAACTACTGTCCTCAGCTACTGTCCTAAACTACTGTCCTAAACTTCTGTCCTAAACTACTGTCCTAAGCTACTGTCCTAAGCTACTGTCCTCAGCTACTGTCCTAAACTACTGTCCTAAATTCCTGTCCTAAACTCCTGGCCTAAACTGCTTACTGTTTAAACCAGATAATCCACAGTCTCTAGGTTTCTTCCTAGGTTCTGGCCTTTCTAGGGGAGTTTTTCCGAGCCACCGTGCTTCTACACCTGCATCTCCAGGTTTCCTCCTAGGTTCTGGCCTTTCTAGGGGAGTTTTTCCTAGCCACCGTGCTTCTACACCTGCATCTCCAGGTTTCCTCCTAGGTTCTGGCCTTTCTAGGGGAGTTTTCCCGAGCCACCGTGCTTCTACACCGGCATTGCTTGCTGTTTTGGGGTTTTAGGCCGGTTTCTGTCCACACTTTGATATATCAGCTAATGTTAGAAGGCCTTTATAAATAAATTTGATTTGAAATTGGATTGATTGAACAACAAAAGGAATACAACCACTAGGTCAATAGCTGTAGCGGTACAAAACACTGTCTATAGATGTGGAAAACCACTAGGTCAATAGCTGTAGCGGTACAAAACACTGTCTATAGATGTGGAAAACCACTAGGTCAATAGCTGTAGCGGTACAAAACACTGTCTATAGATGTGGAAAACCACTAGGACAATAGCTGTAGCGGTACAAAACACTGTCTATAGATGTGGAAAACCACTAGGTCAATAGCTGTAGCGGTACAAAACACTGGCTATAGATGTGGAAAACCACTAGGACAATAGCTGTAGCGGTACTAAACACTGTCTATAGATGTGGAAAACCACTAGGACAATAGCTGTAGCGGTACTAAACACTGTCTATAGATGTGGAAAACCACTAGGACAATAGCTGTAGCGGTACAAAACACTGTCTATAGATGTGGAAAACCACTAGGACAATAGCTGTAGTGGTACTAAACACTGTCTATAGATGTGGAAAACCACTAGGACAATAGCTGTAGTGGTACTAAACACTGTCTATAGATGTGGAAAACCACTAGGACAATAGCTGTAGCGGTACTAAACACTGTCTATAGATGTGGAAAACCACTAGGACAATAGCTGTAGCGGTACTAAACACTGTCTATAGATGTGGAAAACCACTAGGTCAATAGCTGTAGCGGTACTAAACACTGTCTATAGATGTGGAAAACCACTAGGTCAATAGCCTACACTGTGGGGATATAATATGACCTACACTGTAGGGATTAATGGATAGATAGAATATGACCTACACTGTAGAGATTAATGGATTGATAGAATATGACCTACACTGTGGGGATAGAATATGACCTACACTGTAGGGATTAATGGATTGATAGAATATGACCTACACTGTGGGGATAGAATATGACCTACACTGTGGGGATTAATGGATTGATAGAATATGACCTACACTGTGGGGATAGAATATGACCTACACTGTGGGGATTAATGGATTGATAGAATATGACCTACACTGTGGGGATTAATGGATTGATAGAATATGACCTACACTGTAGGGGATTAATGGATTGATAGAATATGACCTACACTGTAGGGATTAATGGATTGATAGAATATGACCTACACTGTGGGGATAGAATATGACCTACACTGTGGGGATTACTGGATTGATAGAATATGACCTACACTGTAGGGATTAATGGATTGATAGAATATGACCTACACTGTAGGGATTAATGGATTGATAGAATATGACCTACACTGTAGGGATTAATGGATTGATAGAATATGACCTACACTGTGGGATTAATGGATTGATAGAATATGACCTACACTGTAGGGATTAATGGATTGATAGAATATGACCTACACTGTAGGGATTAATGGATTGATAGAATATGACCTACACTGTAGGGATTAATGGATTGATAGAATATAACCTACACTGTAGGGATAGAATATGACCTACACTGTAGGGATTAATGGATTGATAGAATATGACCTACACTGTGGGGATTAATGGATAGATAGAATATGACCTACACTGTAGGGATTAATGGATTGATAGAATATGACCTACACTGTGGGGATTAATGGATAGATAGAATATGACCTACACTGTGGGGATAGAATATGACCTACACTGTGGGGATTAATGGATTGATAGAATATGACCTACACTGTGGGGATTAATGGATTGATAGAATATGACCTACACTGTGGGGATAGAATATGACCTACACTGTGGGGATTAATGGATTGATAGAATATGACCTACATGGTCCTTCTGTGGCTCAGTTGGTAGAGCATGGCGCTTGTAACGCCAGGGTAGTGGGTTCGATTCCCGGGACCACCCATACGTAGAATGTATGCACACATGACTGTAAGTCGCTTTGGATAAAAGCGTCAGCTAAATGGCATATATTATTATTATTATTATTATTATTATTATTATTACACTGTGGGGATAGAATATGACCTACACTGTGGAGATAAGAGAGGTTAATTGAGATGTTTAATGTATGAAGGAAGACTGCGGATACAGAATGATAGGGTCTACACCATAAGGACACGTAGGACAACGACCAAGCATTCATTAGCTCAAAGGATAAATAAAGGACCAAGCTGGTCCTTGTCCTGTGGAGTCGTTGGCCCTCTTTCTGGTTGAAAACATAGACCGTTTAAGACGCTAGTTGCTACTTGGCCCGTACTGACAGGATACTGTATACAACTTTACTAGAAACAGTGGCTTGTTAAATACTTTCTCCTCCGTCTGTGAGTGTTGGCGCTTTGCCAAATTGTCCAGACAGCGAAGGAAAAAAATAAAGGCACAAAATAGCAGGAGATTAAATGAACTAGTGAGATTTTCTGTGATTTTAGGCCAAAAAATAATTTGCCTGGAAATGTTACTGGTTTTAAAGACTGGGAATTTCAGTCAAATAGGCTCAAATACAATTGAATGAAGTGGAGTACAGTTTCCCAGTCTAAAAGAGAACGATTCCCAGTCTAAAAGAGAACGATTCCCAGTCTAAAAGAGAACGATTCCCAGTCTAAAAGAGAACGATTCCCAGTCTAAAAGAGAACGATTCCCAGTCTAAAAGAGAACGATTCCCAGTCTAAAAGAGAACGATTCCCAGTCTAAAAGAGAACGATTCCCAGTCTAAAAGAGAACGATTCCCAGTCTAAAAGAGAACGATTCAGCTTTTATTTCATCACCAGCAACCTATTTCATTCTAGTTAACAGTTTAGATATATTTAGATTGTTCTCTTTCCACACACCTTGTAAAAAAATGAATTGTCCAATTAGATCACTTGTGACTTTCAAGATTAGCCAGTTGGTCTAATACGTTCTTAAAGTACCCAGCAACAAAGGACACATTTAAACTTAAATTAAAGTAATTAGTATCTACTATAATTGGGAGGAAAATGAAAGGTACTAATCTGTAATTTTACGAGCCTGACCCTAACACTTTGTCTGGTAAACTGAAGGATGCAGCTGAGGGAAATGTAACCCCTCTCAAGTAGACAAAAGCTGTGGATGTGAGGGCTAACAGTCCATGAGATTGACATGATCATTTTAATGTGTCCTCGAGGATGGGTGTAACTAAGGACAAGCCTTGAATTCTGGGCTCCCGAGTGGCCTCAGCGGTCTAAAGACACTGCATCTCAGTGCTAGAGGCATCACTACAGTCCCTTTTTCAAATCCAGGCTGAATCACATCTGGCCCTGATTGGGAGTCCCATAGGGCGGTGCACAATTGGCCCATCGTCGGCCGGGGTAGGCCGTCTATTGCAAATAAGAATTTGTTCTTAAACTTGCCATGTTAAATAAAGGTAAAAACAAAAATTATAGAAACAGGAAGTCTCCCAGAAATACGATGATGTCATTAGGACTGGAACAGTCATGGAATTTTGGGTGCGGGTTATTGGTGAGGAAAATTGACCCCGGTCACCGTTATAACCCACCAGACATGTCACCAGGGTTTTTTTTTTCATAATCCCCAAATCCAGAACAAATTCAAGAAAATGTGCAGATGTATATAGAGCCCCTTATTGCATTGAACTTCCTTCTGTCTCATATTGCTCAAATAAACAGCAAACCTGGTTTCAGAGAACAGATAAAGTGACACCTCTCCCCTATTTGACCTCGATAGTATGTGTGTATGCATTGATATGTAGGCTACGTGGGCCTTTTTAAATATGTGTGTAGTTCTGTCCTTGAGCTGTTCATGTCTATTGATGTCTATTGTATTATGTCATTCTGTATTATGTCATTGTGCATTATGTCATTCTGTATTATGTCATTCTATATTATGTCATTCTGTAGTATGTCATTCTGTATTATGTCATTGTGTATTATGTCATTCTGTATTATGCCATTCTGTATTATGCCATTCTGTATTATGTCATTGTGTATTATGTCATTCTGTATTATGTCATTCTGTATTATGTCATTCTGTATTATGTCATTCTATATTATGTCATTCTGTATTATGTCATTCTGTATTATGTCATTCTGTATTATGTCATTCATGTTCTGTGTTCTGTGTTCTATTGTATTATGTAATTCTGTATCATGTTTCATGTTTGGTGTGGAACCCCAGGAAGAGTAGTTATTAGGGGATCCTAATAATACCAAAATAATAAATAACCTGCTCCTGACTGCATGTGCTGCTGCTGCAGGGAGGGGGGCATTGCCTAGGCAACCAGAGACTCGTTTGCGACAACACCTTGCTTGTTTCAGCAAGGAGCAACAAAGTTTCATCACGTTGTTAAGAGTCCATGTTACCGCAGAAACGGACTCAACCGAACGATTTCCCAGCCGTCCCGTCTCCAGTCAGCTGTTTGTTCCACACTAAACGTTACTAAACTCAGCAAAAAAAAGGAACATCCTCTCACTGTCAACCGCGTTGATTTTCAGCAAACTTAACATGTATAAATATTTGTATGAACATCAGATTCAACCACTGACAGAAATGGAATAATGTGTCCCTGAACAAAGGGGGGTCGGAATCAAAAGTAACAGTCAGTATCTGGTGTGGCCACCAGCTGCATTAAGTACTGCAGTGCATCTCCTCCTCATGGACTGCACCAGATATGAGATTTGAGATTGCCTGCAATGACAACAAGCTCAGTCTGATGATGCTGTGACACACCGCCCCAGTCCATGACAGACCCTCCACCTCCAAATCGATCCTGCTCCAGAGTACAGGCCTCAGTGTAATGCTCATTCCTTCGACGATAAACGCAAATCCAACCATCACCCCTGGTGAGACAAAACCATGACTTGTCAATGAAGAGCACTTTTTGACAGTCCTGTCTGGTCCAGCGACGGTGGGTTTGTACCCATAGGTGACGTTGTTGCCGGTGATGTATGGTGAGGACCTGCCTTACAACAGTTCTACAAGTCCTCAGTCCAGCCTCTCTCAGCCAATTGTGGACAGTCTGAGCACTGATGGAGGGATTGTGCTTTCCTGGTGTAACTTGGGCAGTTGTTGTTGCCATCCTATACCTGTCCCGCAGGTGTGATGTTCAGATGTACCGATCCTGTGCAGGTGTTGTTTCACGTGGTCTGCCACTGCGAGGACGATCAGCTGTCCATCCTGTCTCCCTGTAGCCCTGTCTTAGGCGTCTCACAGTACGGAGATTGGAATTTATTGCCCTGGCCACATCTGCAGTCCTCATGCTTCCTTGCTGCATGCCTAAGGCACTTTCACGCAGATGAGCAGGGACTCTGGGTATCTTTATTTTGGTGTTTTTCAGTCAGTAGAAAGGCCTCTTTGGTGTCCTAAGTTTTCATAACTGTGACCTTTAATTGCCTACCGTCTGTAAGCTGTTAGTGTCTTAACGATCGTTCCACAGGTGCATTTTCATTAATTGTTTATGGTTCATTGAACAAGCATTGGGAAACAGTGTTTAAACCCTTTACAATGAAGACCTGTGAAGTTATTTGGATTTTTACGAAATTATCTTTGAAAGACACGATTCTGAAAACGGGATGTTTCTTTTTATGCTGAGTTTATTGTTATTATTATTATTATTAATCTTGATTTGGCAGCCCTCGTGTGCGTCTGTGTGTCTGTCTGTTTATTTACATTTCTTACATTGGTTTTCCTTTTTGTCTTTTGGACTTCAAAAGCATCTTTTTGTCCCCGGTTATGATTTGTTTTTACAACGGTTATATCAGGTGATTTATTTTCATGCTGGTCTTCATCCGGTTATAGGGTTATTCTTTAATTTGGCCAGCCCTAGATGTCATATTACCACATCCACCTCTATCCTGTCTAACTTTTCTGTGTCTGATGATGTCATATTGCTGCGTCCATCTCTACCCTCTCTAACTTTTCTGGGTTTGATGATGTCATATTACCACGTCCACCTTTAACCTCTTATTATTCTGGGTTTGATGATGTCATATTGCTAAGCTAACCTATCTACTTGTTGTTCGCCCTCCTCTAACCTTCTTTCCTTCACTTTTGCCGCTACACATTGATGATTACCCAGGAGTTTGGCAGCTAATGGGGATCCAAATAAACAGAGCCAATCAGATGAATAAATGAACCTCTCGAACCAATCAGATGAATAAATGAACCTCTCTAACCAATCAGATGAATAAATGAACCTCTCTATCCAATCAGATGAATAAATGAACCTCTCGAACCAATCAGATGAATAAATGAACCTCTCTAACCAATCAGATGAATAAATTAACCTCTCTAACCAATCAGATGAATAAATTAACCTCTCTAACCAATCAGATGAATAAATTAACCTCTCTAACCAATCAGATGAATAAATTAACCTCTCTCTTCTTTTTCTTCTTTCACCAGGAGGAGTGTTCCCAGAGGACTTCTCAGTGATGTTCACCATCAAGCCCAAGGCAGGCAGCCAGTCCTTCTTGCTGTCTGTGTATAACGAGCAGGGGGTCCAGCAGCTGGGTGTGGAGGTGGGACGCTCTCCTGTCTTCCTGTACGAAGACCAGCATGGAAAACCTGCCCCAGAGGATTACCCACTGTTCAGATCCATCAACCTCGCTGACGGCAAGTAAGTGATGACTGAGACACCTGAGTAACTCATAACTACCGTATCACAGAGCAAGGTATTTTATGTTACGAACAGGATTAGGGTTGTGGTAAGGTGAGGCGCTGTTTGGGTTAGTATTAGGATTTCTCTTTCCTCAGGTAAGTAACTGAAGTTTGACTGAATCTACGAGAAGTTAGAAGATGCTCATCGGTGTGCAGTTTTATGCTTGTTGTGCCTTTGATGTTGTACATGGAGGACGGCAAGATGTTTCTGAGAGGGTCTGTGGCCTTACTGAGTTCTTCCTGCAGACATACTCCATGCCACCTACAGTGCATTCGGAAACTATTCAGACCCCTTGACTTTTTCCACATTTCGTTATGTTATTCTAAAATGGATTTTTTTTTATTAAAAAATGTCCTCAACTAAAAACAGGTTTTTAGAAATGTTTGCAAATGTATAAAAAAAAATAAAACAGAAAAAACATATTTACATAAGTATTCAGACTCTTTGCTATGAGACTCAACATTGATCTCAGGTGCATCCTGTTTCCATTGATCATCCTTGAGATGTTTCTACAACTTGATTGGAGTCCACCTGTGATAAATTTAATTGATTGCACATGATTTGGAAAGGCACACACCTGTCTATATAAGGTCTCACAGTTGACAGTTCATGTCAGAGCAAAAACCAAGCCATGAGGTTGAAGGAATTGTCCGTAGAACTCAGAGACAGGATTGTAACACAGTAGCCTGCATCAATCTTGAATGAAAGAAGTTTGGAACCACCAGTTTTTGCTTTGTCATTATGGGGTATTATGATGTCATTATGGGGTATTGTGATGTCATTATGGGGTATTATGATGTCATTATGGGGTATTGTGATGTCATTATGGGGTATTATGTGTAGATTGATGAGAACATATATATATATTTTTAAATACATTTTAGAATAAGGCTGTAACGTAACAAAATGTGGAAAAAGTCAAGGGGTCTGAATACTTTCCAAATGCACAATAAGCTATGTTTTACAAGATGGGCTTACAAGATCTAAGTGTTCGGGAATTCTCAAGAACGTATTTAAGGCTTCTAAGCAGACCCAAACAAATCACTGAAAATGCACAATTATTATATTGATATGCTTCATTGTTTAGTTATTGAAAACATAAGGAATATAACTGTGGGGTGGCTGTATTTTTTTTTGAGTAACCCAATTATTTATTTGGCAGGGTTTTAATTACAAATCGTTTTTGCCAAATTATTTACAGCTGTCTGTGTTGTTGATGTGTAGTTAACTATCCAAATAAAAGAGTTTGAGCTTCATAAATGACCGAACTGTAACATTAATATTCTGACTGTGAACTCTTTGCTAATTTGAAACATTTTGCAAAAACGTGATACAATTGTCTACAGTGAAATGAAGTGTTGCATTGTTATGTAACTTCAATGTCTGTAGTTGATTTATCTGTTTTCCAAAACTTGTAAAGTAGAGTTAGCCTGTTTCAATTACTGTCATTTTATTGTTTTATTGTTTGTTTAGCGAGGAATTTTTCTGAGAAGATCAAATTATCTTCAACAAGAACAACCTAGTTTTAAGTTTTAAATCTGTTGGCATCTCTCTGACTATACCAGATGGTAGATCATCTCTGACTATACCAGACTGTAGATCATCTCTGACTATACCAGACTGTAGATCATCTCTGACTATACCAGACTGTAGATCATCTCTGACTAATACCAGACGGTAGATCATCTCTGACTATACCAGACGGTAGATCATCTCTGACTAATACCAGACGGTAGATCATCTCTGACTATACCAGACGGTAGATCATCTCTGACTAATACCAGACGGTAGATCATCTCTAACTAATACCAGACGGTAGATCATCTCTAACTCATACCAGACGGTAGATCATCTCTGACTAATACCAGACGGTAGATCATCTCTGACTAATACCAGACAGTAGATCATCTCTGACTAATACCAGACTGTAGATCATCTCTGACTAATACCAGACGGTAGATCATCTCTGACTAATACCAGACGGTAGATCATCTCTGACTAATACCAGACGGTAGATCATCTCTGACTAATACCAGACGGTAGATCATCTCTGACTAATACCAGACGGTAGATCATCTCTGACTAATACCAGACGGTAGATCATCTCTGACTAATACCAGACGGTAGATCATGTCTGACTAATACCAGACGGTAGATCATCTCTAACTAATACCAGATGGTATATAATCTCTGACTAATACCAGACGGTAGATCATCTCTGACTAATACCAGACTGTAGATCATCTCTGACAAATACCAGACGGTAGATCATCTCTGACTAATACCAGACGGTAGATCATCTCTGACTAATACCAGACGGTAGATCATCTCTGACTAATACCAGACGGTAGATCATCTCTGACTAATACCAGACGGTAGATCATCTCTGACTAATACCAGACGGTAGATCATCTCTGACTAATACCAGACGGTAGATCATCTCTGACTAATACCAGACGGTAGATCATCTCTGACTAATACCAGACGGTAGATTATCTCTGACTAATACCAGACGGTAGATCATCTCTGACTAATACCAGACGGTAGATCATCTCTGACTAATACCAGACGGTAGATCATCTCTGACTAATACCAGACGGTAGATCATCTCTGACTAATACCAGACTGTAGATCATCTCTGACTATACCAGACGGTAGATCATCTCTGACTAATACCAGACGGTAGATCTTCTCTGACTAATACCAGACGGTAGATCATCTCTGACTAATACCAGACGTTAGATCATCTCTAACTAATACCAGACGGTAGATCATCTCTGACTTTACCAGACGGTAGATCATCTCTAACTAATACCATACTGTAAATGTCCAACCTCTCTCATATCTCTCTCACAAATCTCTCATATATCTCTAACCCACTTCTTACTCTGTCCATGTGTAGATGGCATCGCGTGGCTATCAGTGTGGAGAAGAAGAGTGTGACCATCATTGTGGATTGTAAGAAGAAGCTGAGCAGGCCACTGAAGAGGAGCGACGGGGCGGCCATCAACACTGACGGCATCGTTGTCTTTGGAACCAGGATTCTGGATGAAGAAGTTTTTGAGGTAAGAACATTAAAGGCCCAGTGTAGTCCAAAACGTGATTTTCCTGTCTTTTATATATATTTCCACACTATGAGGTTGTAACAATACTGTGAAATTGTGTGAAAATTATAAGGACATTGGCCGTTGCTTACTGTGCCACAGTGTTGTTGATTTTATATATGGATAATATGCAGCAAATGTTGGCTGGCTGTCTTTTTGGGACAGGCCTGTACCCGGGGAAAAAAGGGGGGCTTAGTCCCTATATAAAAATAGCAAAAAAAAGGTCAAATGATTGATTGACAGGTTGGCGCAAAATCTGTAATTCCGCTGTGCTGTGTCAGCACTATGGAACGAGCGCAGCGTGGTGTGTGTAAGGAGGCTATGGAAAGCCACTTGGGAAAATGGTTTCGGTTACCCGGTAATTTCCGGCTTTTGGACGATAAAATTGTATCTGGGAAAAAAAATCCGGGGCTGCTGAGGAGACAGAGAAAGCGAGAGAGGAGCCTTGGCCTAGGCTACTGTTGATTGTAAAGACGGAGGCCTTTTTCATTGAAGGAAAACTAAAGTTATAGAGAGGAAAGCCTACTAACCAGGGCTCCAGATGGCCACCATTTAGTTGCATTTTGCGACCCTTTGACACCAGGTGGTGGGAGTTAGAATGTATTGGTTGCAGGATGCACATTCATTCGTCTTAGGAGGCTAAAACCATGAGTCGGTCAAATTGTAAAGTGGATTAAGTCAGCCCCCCTCACCTCTCTGATTCAGAGGGGTTGGGTTAAATGCAGAAGACACATTTTAGTTGAAGGCATTCAGTTGTACTGACTAGGTATCCCCCCTTTCATTCAGTTGTACTGACTAGGTATCCCCCCTTTCATTCAGTTGTACTGACTAGGTATCCCCCTTTCATTCAGTTGTACTGACTAGGTATCCCCCTTTCATTCAGTTGTACTGACTAGGTATCCCCCTTTCATTCAGTTGTACTGACTAGGTATCCCCCTTTCATTCAGTTGTACTGACTAGGTATCCCCCTTTCATTCAGTTGTACTGACTAGGTATCCCCCTTTCATTCAGTTGTACTGACTAGGTATCCCCCTTTCATTCAGTTGTACTGACTAGGTATCCCGCCTTTCATTCAGTTGTACTGACTAGGTATCCCCCTTTCATTCAGTTGTACTGACTAGGTATCCCGCCTTCATTCAGTTGTACTGACTAGGTATCCCCCTTTCATTCAGTTGTACTGACTAGGTACCCCGCCTTTCATTCAGTTGTACTGACTAGGTATCCCGCCTTTCATTCAGTTGTACTGACTAGGTATCCCCCTTTCATTCAGTTGTACTGACTAGGTATTGCCCCTTTCATTCAGTTGTACTGACTAGGTATCCCCCTTTCATTCAGTTGTACTGACTAGGTATCCCCCGTTCATTCAGTTGTACTGACTATGTATCCCCCTTTCATTCAGTTGTACTGACTAGGTATCCCCCTTTCATTCAGTTGTACTGACTATGTATCCCCCCTTTCATTCAGTTGTACTGACTATGTATCCCCCTTTCATTCAGTTGTACTGACTAGGTATCCCCCTTTCATTCAGTTGTACTGACTATGTATCCCCCCCTTTCATTCAGTTGTACTGACTATGTATCCCCCTTTCATTCAGTTGTACTGACTAGGTATCCCCCCTTTCATTCAGTTGTACTGACTAGGTATCCCCCTTTCATTCAGTTGTACTGACTAGGTATTGCCCCTTTCATTCAGTTGTACTGACTAGGTATCCCCCCTTTCATTCAGTTGTACTGACTAGGTATTGCCCCTTTCATTCAGTTGTACTGACTAGGTATCCCCCTTTCATTCAGTTGTACTGACTAGGTATCCCCCTTTCATTCAGTTGTACTGACTAGGTATCCCGCCTTTCATTCAGTTGTACTGACTAGGTATCCCCCTTTCATTCAGTTGTACTGACTAGGTATCCCGCCTTTCATTCAGTTGTACTGACTAGGTATCCCCCTTTCATTCAGTTGTACTGACTAGGTACCCCGCCTTTCATTCAGTTGTACTGACTAGGTATCCCGCCTTTCATTCAGTTGTACTGACTAGGTATCCCCCTTTCATTCAGTTGTACTGACTAGGTATTGCCCCTTTCATTCAGTTGTACTGACTAGGTATCCCCCTTTCATTCAGTTGTACTGATTAGGTATCCCCCCCTTTCATTCAGTTGTACTGACTATGTATCCCCCTTTCATTCAGTTGTACTGACTAGGTATCCCCCCTTTCATTCAGTTGTACTGACTATATATCCCCCTTTCATTCAGTTGTACTGACTATGTATCCCCCTTTCATTCAGTTGTACTGACTAGGTATCCCCCTTTCATTCAGTTGTACTGACTATGTATCCCCCTTTTCATTCAGTTGTACTGACTATGTATCCCCCTTTCATTCAGTTGTACTGACTAGGTATCCCCCTTTCATTCAGTTGTACTGACTAGGTATCCCCCCATTCAGTTGTACTGACTAGGTATTGCCCCTTTCATTCAGTTGTACTGACTAGGTATCCCCCTTTCATTCAGTTGTACTGACTAGGTATTGCCCCTTTCATTCAGTTGTACTGACTAGGTATCCCCCTTTCATTCAGTTGTACTGACTATGTATCCCCCCTTTCATTCAGTTGTACTGACTATGTATCCCCCTTTCATTCAGTTGTACTGACTAGGTATCCCCCTTTCATTCAGTTGTACTGACTAGGTATCCCCCTTTCATTCAGTTGTACTGCCTAGGTATCCCCCTTTCATTCAGTTGTACTGACTAGGTATCCCCCTTTCATTCAGTTGTACTGACTAGGTATCCCCCCTTTCATTCAGTTGTACTGACTAGGTATTGCCCCTTTCATTCAGTTCACTCATCAGCCTATTATTAGGTGTCAAGGGTTGGGTACGGTAGGCACTAGCCTTTCTTGGTAATTGCTGCAATACAGCCTGTTCAAAAGTTTTGTGGTTTAAACCAGGTCTAAACCAGGTCTAAACCAGGTCGCAAGTGTTTTGTTTCATTCTGTTGCTGCCTTTTTCTTTGGCCAAATTAAGTTCCAACTGTAATGTAATGTTTGACACAATATAATATCCTGCTCGTATTTTCACTATAAGCAATGACTTGACTTACTTTTAATATTACCTTAGTAAAGTTTAGGAACTTTTTGAAGATTTGGTGTGCTGTGGCTATTAGCCTATTAAACTGCAGCCCTATGATATGAAGGCAGTACTCACAGGCGCCCCAAATGACTCCGACGGTTGAATTTGAGGTGAGGAAGAATGTTTTAGCCATACCAGAGTTACTCCTATAATATGACAATATAATGCTTACCTTTAAACAAAATATTCTAATAGAAAATGATCTAATGAACTAATGAACTAATTAACTAATTAACTAATTAACTAATTAACTAATTAACTAATTAGTAAGTGTTGTATTAGAACATGGTTTACTATGATACTGTATAGTTGATTTTTTGTATGTTCTCTACTATAATAGAGACAGGCCTCTCTTGTAAAAGAGATTGGATCGCCTGGAAATTAAAAAGGGATCGTTAAATAGATTTCTGTTACTCTTGATCTTGTCCTTGACAAGCAATTACACGTCTACTTTTTCTCAGATCTGAGAAGTTTGGTAACAACCACAGAATCGGCTGCTAAAGTGCCATGCGAAAGTATTCGGCCCCCTTGAACTTTGCGACCTTTTGCCACATTTCAGGCTTCAAACATAAAGATAGAAAACTATATTTTTTTGTGAAGAATCAACAACAAGTGGGACACAATCATGAAGTGGAATGACATTTATTGGATATTTCCAACTTTTTTAAGAAATCAAAAACTGAAAAATTGGGCGTGCAAAATTATTCAGCCCCTTTACTTTCAGTGCAGCAAACTCTCTCCAGAAGTTCAGTGAGGATCTCTGAATGATCCACTGTTGACCTAAATGACTAATGATGATAAATACAATCCACCTGTGTGTAATCAAGTCTCCGTATAAATGCACCTGCACTGTGATAGTCTCAAAGGTCCGTTAAAAGCGCAGAGAGCATCATGAAGAACAAGGAACACACCAGGCAGGTCCGAGATACTGTTGTGAAGAAGTTTAAAGCCGGATTTGGATACAAAAATATTTCCCAAGCTTTAAACATCCCAAGGAGCACTGTGCAAGCGATAATATTGAAATGGAAGGAGTATCAGACCACTGCAAATCTACCAAGACCTGGCCTTCCCTCTAAACTTTCAGCTCATACAAGGAGAAGACTGATCAGAGATGCAGCCAAGAGGCCCATGATCACTCTGGATTAACTGCAGAGATCTACAGCTGAGGTGGGACACTCTGTCCATTGGACAACAATCAGTCGTATATTGCACAAATCTGGCCTTTATGGAAGAGTGGCAAGAAGAAAGCCATTTCTTAAAGATATCCATAAAAAAGTGTTGTTTAAAGTTTGCCACAAGCCACCTGGGAGACACACCAAACATGTGGAAGAAGGTGCTCTGGTCAGATGAAACCAAAATGCAAAATGCAAAACGTTATGTTTGGCGTAAAAGCAACACAGCTCATCACCCTGAACACACCATCCCCACTGTCAAACATGGTGGTGGCAGCATCATGGTTTGGGCCTGCTTGTCTTCAGCAGGGACAGGGAAGATGGTTAAAATTGATGGGAAGATGGATGGAGCCAAATACAGGACCATTCTGGAAGAAAACCTGATGGAGTCTGCAAAAGACCTGAGACTGGGACTGAGATGTGTCTTCCAACAAGACAATGATCCAAAACATAAAGCAAAATCTACAATGGAATGGTTAAAAAATAAACATATCCAGGTGTTAGAATGGCCAAGTCAAAGTCCAGACCTGAATCCAATCGAGAATCTGTGGAAAGAACTGAAAACTGCTGTTCACAAATGCTCTCCATCCAACCTCACTGAGCTCGAGCTGTTTTGCAAGGAGGAATGGGAAAAATGTCAGTCTCTCGATGTGCAAAACTGATAGAGACATACCCCAAGCGACTTACAGCTGTAATCGCAGCAAAAGGTGGCGCGACAAAGTATTAACTTAAGGGGGCTGAATAATTTTGCACGCCCAATTTTTCAGTTTTTGATTTGTTAAAAAAGTTTGAAATATCCAATAAATGTCGTTCCACTTCATGATTGTGTCCCACTTGTTGTTTATATCTTTATGTTTGAAGCCTGAAATGTGGCAAAAGGTCGCAAAGTTCAAGGGGGCCGAATACTTTCAAAGGCACTGTACTACTGTTTTTTTTTCTGATTCAGCTGGGAAACATGGCGTAGGTCAGTGGTCAATGTTCTGATTCAGCTGGACACGATGTCAAAATGCAAGCCGAGATCTACCCCCTCAGATTTCTTTTAAACGCGACTTAAAAAACATAAGCCTATGCAACATTAACCAATTAAAAACAGCTCTGTAGTAATGAGGTTTGTGCAGTAGGCTATAGGCCCAATACATTATCACTGCATATTGGTTATACTTCAATTGCCCTGCCAATGTTGTTCTTCTGAGACCATTTTGAAATTATATATATAGTTTGTTGTATTACTCGTTTGTTCTACTGGACTGACGGCATCTGATGGTCAGTCTGAGGGGAGGGAGGGAGCAGCATCTGATGGTCAGTCTGAGGGGAGGGAGGAGGGAGCAGAGGTGAGACTGCCTCTCCCCGACTCACTGTCCCTAAAGGGGACACAGTCTTCCATCTGATGGTCAGTCTGAGGGGGAGGGAGAGGGAGCAGAGGTGAGACTGCCTCTCCCCCCCCGACTCACTGTCCTTCCATCTGATGGTCAGTCTGAGGGCATGGAGGGAGCAGAGGTGAGACTGCCTCTCCCCGACTCACTGTCCTTCCATCTGATGGTCAGTCTGAGGGGAGGGAGGGAGCAGAGGTGAGACTGCCTCTCCCCCGACTCACTGTCCTTCCATCTGATGGTCAGTCTGAGGGGAGGGAGGGAGCAGAGGTGAGACTGCCTCTCCCCCCTAAAGACTCACTGTCCCTAAAGGGGACACAGTCTTCCATCTCTGATGGTCAGTCTGAGGGGTCTTCCAGGGAGGGAGCAGAGGTGAGACTGCCTCTCCCCCGACTCACTGTCCCTCCGCTCTCCCTCCCTCCGTAAAGAGAAAAGGGGACACAGTCTTCCATCTGATGGTCAGTCTGAGGGGAGGGAGGGAGCAGAGGTGAGACTGCCTCTCCCCCGACTCACTGTGCCTCCGCTCTCCCTCCCTCCGTAAAGAGAAAAGGCGACACAGTCTTCCATCTGATGGTGAAACTCAAGTCGTTCTACATTCTTTCTGCCTCATGCACCAATTCATTTTGTTACTGCGGTGACCAGAGAATGTGAAATATTCCTCAATATTAAATAAGCCACACGCCACTAATAATAACAACACAAGTGGATCAGAACACTTTGCTTTACTCATTGTATGCAGCTGCAATGCTGGTTGTTGTCATTCATTGCAGCTACAGTGCTGGTTGTAGCATGAGTGGAAGTAGGGAGATTTTGTGTGTATTTTATGTCTCATAAAAGTGTTGAACAATGAATTGACACTGAATAGTAATTTAAACATGAACTAACTCATAAAAACAGCAGCTCTTTGTTGTATTCGTTGAGTCTCTCTCTAGTCATGGTTTCAATAGTTTTTACATCTCAAAGTAGCAACTTCGCCGTGCGTCCGATTCTTCTTTGGCGCGAGGAAACTGTACGGACACGGTGATCTGAGCTATCTGATTGGCCAGCGGTCGGCCTGTAGGTGCACTTGGTATGCTCTCTGGGCCAACTGGGTTCTACCTTAAGTTGTACCTTCATCACAAGGGCTGCTGAATCAAGTGCACCTACCGCCAACAGCGCAAAATAAGTAAAATGTTTGGCGATCGACTAGGAATGCCTTGGTGATCACTGACATACAGTAGATGAATGTGGATGGATCTTATTGGAGGGATAACTGCATAACAATTGGTCTCAATGATACTATTATTCAGCATGCATTGGAGTCTACTGGCAGTGAGTAACGTTAGGAGTCGTAAAGTTAATTTGTCATCAGAAACCACTTTCTTTATTTGACTTTCATACAATTCTTTCATAAATGGTTTTATGGACTATATAACAACAGTACTTGGCTTTCTGCACTTGGATAGAGCCCTGGACTGTGTCAAGGGAAAATGCCACTTGTGTATGACTTTAAATTATTTTTTTCCCTAAAAGAGGAATTGAGAAGAAAGTCTCCATAGAAGTGTGAAATAAGAAAATGATATGAGGGAGCATATTAAGGATAATTAATTTTTGCCATGGAGGTTGTTGGTGACATAGAAAGTTCTGAGAGTTTTCAGTCATGAATAATATTGTCACTGAGCAACTGTCAGTTTTTACTACTACAAAATGTCTTTATTTTGAGTCACTAGAGGACAAGTGGACTCATGGGGTGCAAAACCTGAGAATGTCAAGAAATAGGAATTTGAATTTAATTGGTAGAGTAAAACGATGATTATGGCACTGAGCGATATATAACTCAGAAGCACCCAAGAGGTATTTCACGAGATCCTAACATACATCCAAGAGGTATTTCACGAGATCCTAACATACATCCAAGAGGTATTTCACGAGATCCTAACATACATCCAAGAAGTATTTCACGAGATCCTAACATACATCCAAGAGGTATTTCACGAGATCCTAACATACATCCAAGAGGTATTTCACGAGATCCTAACATACATCCAAGAAGTATTTCACGAGATCCTAACATACATCCAAGAGGTATTTCACGAGATCCTAACATACATCCAAGAAGTATTTCACGAGATCCTAACATTCATCCAATAGGTATTTCACGAGATCCTAACATACATCCAAGAAGTATTTCACGAGATCCTAACATACATCCAATAAGTATTTCATGAGATCCTAACATACATCCAAGAGGTATTTCACGAGATCCTAACATACATCCAATAAGTATTTCACGAGATCCTAACATACATCCAAGAAGTATTCCACGAGATCCTAACATACATCCAAGAGGTATTTCACGAGATCCTAACATTCATCCAATAAGTATTTCACGAGATCCTAACATACATCCAAGAAGTATTTCACGAGATCCTAACATTCATCCAAGAGGTATTTCACGAGATCCTAACATACATCCAAGAGGTATTTCACGAGATCCTAACATACATCCAAGAGGTATTTCACGAGATCCTAACATACATCCAAGAAGTATTTCACGAGATCCTAACATACATCCAAGAGGTATTTCACGAGATCCTAACATACATCCAAGAGGTATTTCACGAGATCCTAACATACATCCAAGAGGTATTTCACGAGATCCTAACATACATCCAAGAGGTATTTCACGAGATCCACAATCCTAACATACATTTAAAGAGCAAATGGACCAGTATAGCTCTCATTACTCTTGACTTGATAATACTGAAGGTCTGACAATATACTTTAGCTGTGAACCCAGCTTGAAGAAAAGCCTTGATGTTACTTGGATTATTTAATGATATTCGCAAATGGACCACCAGTATAGCTCTAATTACTCCTAATAATAGACATCTGATCTTTCTCCTTTTCTCTTAACCCAGCTTTAGCACAGACGGGTAGTTGAGAGGTCTAGGGAAACTATGAGCGACATGCTATATACCTACAGTATGATACACGAGCTGACAAGGCAACAGCCCCAGTCTGTCAGACTGTCAAAGTACCTGTCTTGGTACTGAGAGTGAAACACTAAACTGAAAATATGTTGCCTACATGTGTGGACAGCTCGCCAGCTATTTCTGCACTTAACCATACAGTAGAAATGAAGGGTTAGCATTTAGCTAATTAGCATTGGGACTCTCCACCACCACAGATATTTTTAATTTTAAACTGTCCCGAGGCCAGGTTCGGCGTGATGTGGGTTTTCTATGTTTAAATGTAAATTATGTTAAACTGAGTGGAATTATAGAGCAATTTGGCCTCTTTTTCCTCTGTTTAGAAACAATGAGAAGAGAAAATGATTTTGTTTGTGCCAGGGGGAGACCCGGTTCGCACGTTGGAAGACGGTCCCAACTGGCACCCTATACCCGATATAGTACACTACTTTTAACCAGGGCCCGAAATGCACTATATAAAGAATGTGGTGCCATTTTGGACAGAGATGAGAGCTATTTCTTCATCTGTAATCATTTTCACTTCAACTTTAATAGGGTTTGTTGATTCATATCTTTGTTCCTCAGAGAGTATAGTTCCCCTAAATACTGCCATCTTGTTTCTAAGAGAATATAGTTCCCCTAAATACTGCCATCTTGTTTCTAAGAGAATATAGTTCCCCTAAATACTGCCATCTTGTTTCTAAGAGAGTATAGTTCCCCTAAATACTGCCATCTTGTTTCTAAGAGAATATAGTTCCCCTAAATACTGCCATCTTGTTTCTAAGAGAATATAGTTCCCCTAAATACTGCCATCTTGTTTCTAAGAGAGTATAGTTCCCCTAAATACTGCCATCTTGTTTCTAAGAGAATATAGTTCCCCTAAATACTGCCATCTTGTTTCTAAGAGAATATAGTTCCCCTAAATACTGCCATCTTGTTTCTAAGAGAATATAGTTCCCCTAAATACTGCCATCTTGTTTCTAAGAGAATATAGTTCCCCTAAATACTGCCATCTTGTTTCTAAGAGAATATAGTTCCCCTAAATACTGCCATCTTGTTTCTAAGAGAATATAGTTCCCCTAAATACTGCCATCTTGTTTCTAAGAGAATATAGTTCCCCTCCGCTGCCTCACCGCTGCTGGGCTGATTTTATAAGCAGGTGTTAGATCTGTAACGGAGAGGAGAATAGAGGCAGGGCAGAGTGGAGGCGAAGAAAGGCTGAGGCTGGGGAAAAATGTGGTCAGTGTGTGCTTTGTGTTGGCCCGTTGCTCACAGCTGTTTTAGTGATATTGCCACTGACTGAACGACCCAGTCCGGACCGGACCTCCGAACCAACCAACGGCTTGTTTGTTCTTCTTTCTCTTCTTCTCTCTCGTTCAAATGAAAGCCACGAGATGTTCTGAAGCTGATGTCATCTGTTCTGTAGCCTGTATGCTATAATTCATTAATGGATGGGTTGTCGGTTCTGTATCTGTTCGTAGTTGGTTGTCTGTATGTTAGGGTAGTGGGCAGGTCAGCAAATTCCCTGAAGCAGGAGAGTCCTGACTATGGAATCACTATGGAACGCTCCACAGGACATTCTGTCTAAAATGGTATCTATAAACTGGGGTAGATGGATCTTTCACCACTCTACAAGCATTTCTCCTCTCCTCTCCTCTCCTCTCCTCTCCTCTCCTCTCCCTCTCCCTCTCCTATGATGTAACAGACTAACAGACCCCAGTAGTACTGTGATGTAACAGACTAACAGACCCCGGTAGTACTGTGAGGTAACAGACTAACAGACCCCAGTAGTACTGTGAGGTAACAGACTAACAGACCCCAGTAGTATTGTGATGTAGCAGACTAACAGACCCCAGTAGTACTGTGAGGTAACAGACTAACAGACCCCAGTAGTACTGTGAGGTAACGGACTAACAGACCCCAGTAGTACTGTGAGGTAACAGACTAACAGACCCCAGTAGTACTGTGATGTAGCAGACTAACAGACCCCAGTAGTACTGTGAGGTAACAGACTAACAGACCCCAGTAGTACTGTGATGTAACAGACTAACAGACCCCAGTAGTACTGTGATGTAGCAGACTAACAGACCCCAGTAGTACTGTGATGTAACAGACTAACAGACCCCAGTAGTACTGTGAGGTAACAGACTAACAGACCCCAGTAGTACTGTGATGTAACAGACTAACAGACCCCAGTAGTACTGTGAGGTAACAGACTAACAGACCCCAGTAGTACTGTGATGTAACAGACTAACAGACCCCAGTAGTACTGTGATGTAACAGACTAACAGACCCCAGTAGTACTGTGAGGTAACAGACTAACAGACCCCAGTAGTACTGTGATGTAGCAGACTAACAGACCCCAGTAGTACTGTGATGTAGCAGACTAACAGACCCCAGTAGTACTGTGATGTAACAGACTAACAGACCCCAGTAGTACTGTGAGGTAACAGACTAACAGACCCCAGTAGTACTGTGAGGTAACAGACTAACAGACCCCAGTAGTACTGTGATGTAACGGACTAACAGACCCCAGTAGTACTGTGAGGTAACAGACTAACAGACCCCAGTAGTACTGTGATGTAACAGACTAACAGACCCCAGTAGTACTGTGAGGTAACAGACTAACAGACCCCAGTAGTACTGTGAGGTAACGGACTAACAGACCCCAGTAGTACTGTGAGGTAACAGACTAACAGACCCCAGTAGTACTGTGAGGTAACAGACTAACAGACCCCAGTAGTACTGTGATGTAACGGACTAACAGACCCCAGTAGTACTGTGATGTAGCAGACTAACAGACCCCAGTAGTACTGTGATGTAACAGACTAACAGACCCCAGTAGTATTGTGATGTAGCAGACTAACAGACCCCAGTAGTACTGTGAGGTAACGGACTAACAGACCCCAGTAGTACTGTGAGGTAACAGACTAACAGACCCCAGTAGTACTGTGATGTAGCAGACTAACAGACCCCAGTAGTACTGTGAGGTAACAGACTAACAGACCCCAGTAGTACTGTGAGGTAACAGACTAACAGACCCCAGTAGTACTGTGATGTAACAGACTAACAGACCCAGTAGTACTGTGATGTAACAGACTAACAGACCCCAGTAGTACTGTGATGTAACAGACTAACAGACCCCAGTAGTACTGTGAGGTAACAGACTAACAGACCCCAGTAGTACTGTGATGTAACAGACTAACAGACCCCAGTAGTACTGTGAGGTAACAGACTAACAGACCCCAGTAGTACTGTGATGTAACGGACTAACAGACCCCAGTAGTACTGTGATGTAACAGACTAACAGACCCCAGTAGTACTGTGATGTAACAGACTAACAGACCCCAGTAGTACTGTGATGTAACAGACTAACAGACCCCAGTAGTACTGTGATGTAACAGACTAACAGACCCCGGTAGTACTGTGATGTAACAGACTAACAGACCCCAGTAGTACTGTGATGTAACAGACTAACAGACCCCAGTAGTACTGTGAGGTAACAGACTAACAGACCCCAGTAGTACTGTGAGGTAACAGACTAACAGACCCCAGTAGTACTGTGAGGTAACAGACTAACAGACCCCAGTAGTACTGTGATGTAACAGACTAACAGACCCCAGTAGTACTGTGAGGTAACAGACTAACAGACCCCAGTAGTACTGTGAGGTAACAGACTAACAGACCCCAGTAGTATTGTGAGGTAACAGACTAACAGACCCCAGTAGTACTGTGATGTAACAGACTAACAGACCCCAGTAGTACTGTGATGTAACAGACTAACAGACCCCAGTAGTACTGTGATGTAACAGACTAACAGACCCCAGTAGTACTGTGAGGTAACAGACTAACAGACCCCAGTAGTACTGTGATGTAACGGACTAACAGACCCCAGTAGTACTGTGATGTAACGGACTAACAGACCCCAGTAGTACTGTGAGGTAACAGACTAACAGACCCCAGTAGTACTGTGATGTAACAGACTAACAGACCCCAGTAGTACTGTGAGGTAACAGACTAACAGACCCCAGTAGTACTGTGATGTAACAGACTAACAGACCCCAGTAGTACTGTGATGTAACGGACTAACAGACCCCAGTAGTACTGTGATGTAACGGACTAACAGACCCCAGTAGTACTGTGATGTAACGGACTAACAGACCCCAGTAGTACTGTGAGGTAACAGACTAACAGACCCCAGTAGTACTGTGAGGTAACAGACTAACAGACCCCAGTAGTACTGTGAGGTAACAGACTAACAGACCCCAGTAGTACTGTGAGGTAACAGACTAACAGACCCCAGTAGTACTGTGAGGTAACAGACTAACAGACCCCAGTAGTACTGTGAGGTAACAGACTAACAGACCCCAGTAGTACTGTGATGTAACAGACTAACAGACCCCAGTAGTACTGTGAGGTAACAGACTAACAGACCCCAGTAGTACTGTGATGTAGCAGACTAACAGACCCCAGTAGTACTGTGATGTAACAGACTAACAGACCCAGTAGTACTGTGAGGTAACAGACTAACAGACCCCAGTAGTACTGTGAGGTAACAGACTAACAGACCCCAGTAGTACTGTGAGGTAACAGACTAACAGACCCCAGTAGTACTGTGAGGTAACAGACTAACAGACCCCAGTAGTACTGTGAGGTAACAGACTAACAGACCCCAGTAGTACTGTGAGGTAACGGACTAACAGACCCCAGTAGTACTGTGAGGTAACAGACTAACAGACCCCAGTAGTACTGTGATGTAACAGACTAACAGACCCCAGTAGTACTGTGAGGTAACAGACTAACAGACCCCAGTAGTACTGTGATGTAACGGACTAACAGACCCCAGTAGTACTGTGAGGTAACAGACTAACAGACCCCAGTAGTACTGTGAGGTAACAGACTAACAGACCCCAGTAGTACTGTGAGGTAACGGACTAACAGACCCCAGTAGTACTGTGAGGTAACAGACTAACAGACCCCAGTAGTACTGTGAGGTAACAGACTAACAGACCCCAGTAGTACTGTGAGGTAACAGACTAACAGACCCCAGTAGTACTGTGATGTAACGGACTAACAGACCCCAGTAGTACTGTGATGTAGCAGACTAACAGACCCCAGTAGTACTGTGATGTAACAGACTAACAGACCCCAGTAGTATTGTGATGTAGCAGACTAACAGACCCCAGTAGTACTGTGAGGTAACGGACTAACAGACCCCAGTAGTACTGTGAGGTAACAGACTAACAGACCCCAGTAGTACTGTGATGTAGCAGACTAACAGACCCCAGTAGTACTGTGAGGTAACAGACTAACAGACCCCAGTAGTACTGTGAGGTAACAGACTAACAGACCCCAGTAGTACTGTGATGTAACAGACTAACAGACCCAGTAGTACTGTGATGTAACAGACTAACAGACCCCAGTAGTACTGTGATGTAACAGACTAACAGACCCCAGTAGTACTGTGAGGTAACAGACTAACAGACCCCAGTAGTACTGTGATGTAACAGACTAACAGACCCCAGTAGTACTGTGAGGTAACAGACTAACAGACCCCAGTAGTACTGTGATGTAACGGACTAACAGACCCCAGTAGTACTGTGATGTAACAGACTAACAGACCCCAGTAGTACTGTGATGTAACAGACTAACAGACCCCAGTAGTACTGTGATGTAACAGACTAACAGACCCCAGTAGTACTGTGATGTAACAGACTAACAGACCCCGGTAGTACTGTGATGTAACAGACTAACAGACCCCAGTAGTACTGTGATGTAACAGACTAACAGACCCCAGTAGTACTGTGAGGTAACAGACTAACAGACCCCAGTAGTACTGTGAGGTAACAGACTAACAGACCCCAGTAGTACTGTGAGGTAACAGACTAACAGACCCCAGTAGTACTGTGATGTAACAGACTAACAGACCCCAGTAGTACTGTGAGGTAACAGACTAACAGACCCCAGTAGTACTGTGAGGTAACAGACTAACAGACCCCAGTAGTACTGTGAGGTAACAGACTAACAGACCCCAGTAGTATTGTGAGGTAACAGACTAACAGACCCCAGTAGTACTGTGATGTAACAGACTAACAGACCCCAGTAGTACTGTGATGTAACAGACTAACAGACCCCAGTAGTACTGTGATGTAACAGACTAACAGACCCCAGTAGTACTGTGAGGTAACAGACTAACAGACCCCAGTAGTACTGTGATGTAACGGACTAACAGACCCCAGTAGTACTGTGATGTAACGGACTAACAGACCCCAGTAGTACTGTGAGGTAACAGACTAACAGACCCCAGTAGTACTGTGATGTAACAGACTAACAGACCCCAGTAGTACTGTGAGGTAACAGACTAACAGACCCCAGTAGTACTGTGATGTAACAGACTAACAGACCCCAGTAGTACTGTGATGTAACAGACTAACAGACCCCAGTAGTACTGTGATGTAACGGACTAACAGACCCCAGTAGTACTGTGATGTAACGGACTAACAGACCCCAGTAGTACTGTGAGGTAACAGACTAACAGACCCCAGTAGTACTGTGAGGTAACAGACTAACAGACCCCAGTAGTACTGTGAGGTAACAGACTAACAGACCCCAGTAGTACTGTGAGGTAACAGACTAACAGACCCCAGTAGTACTGTGAGGTAACAGACTAACAGACCCCAGTAGTACTGTGAGGTAACAGACTAACAGACCCCAGTAGTACTGTGATGTAACAGACTAACAGACCCCAGTAGTACTGTGAGGTAACAGACTAACAGACCCCAGTAGTACTGTGATGTAGCAGACTAACAGACCCCAGTAGTACTGTGATGTAACAGACTAACAGACCCAGTAGTACTGTGAGGTAACAGACTAACAGACCCCAGTAGTACTGTGAGGTAACAGACTAACAGACCCCAGTAGTACTGTGAGGTAACAGACTAACAGACCCCAGTAGTACTGTGAGGTAACAGACTAACAGACCCCAGTAGTACTGTGAGGTAACAGACTAACAGACCCCAGTAGTACTGTGAGGTAACGGACTAACAGACCCCAGTAGTACTGTGAGGTAACGGACTAACAGACCCCAGTAGTACTGTGAGGTAACAGACTAACAGACCCCAGTAGTACTGTGATGTAACAGACTAACAGACCCCAGTAGTACTGTGAGGTAACAGACTAACAGACCCCAGTAGTACTGTGAGGTAACAGACTAACAGACCCCAGTAGTACTGTGATGTAACAGACTAACAGACCCCAGTAGTACTGTGATGTAACAGACTAACAGACCCCAGTAGTACTGTGAGGTAACAGACTAACAGACCCCAGTAGTACTGTGAGGTAACAGACTAACAGACCCCAGTAGTATTGTGATGTAGCAGACTAACAGACCCCAGTAGTACTGTGAGGTAACGGACTAACAGACCCCAGTAGTACTGTGAGGTAACAGACTAACAGACCCCAGTAGTACTGTGATGTAGCAGACTAACAGACCCCAGTAGTACTGTGAGGTAACAGACTAACAGACCCCAGTAGTACTGTGATGTAACATACTAACAGACCCCAGTAGTACTGTGAGGTAACAGACTAACAGACCCCATTAGTACTGTGATGTAGCAGACTAACAGACCCCAGTAGTACTGTGATGTAACAGACTAACAGACCCCATTAGTACTGTGATGTAACATACTAACAGACCCCAGTAGTACTGTGATGTAACAGACTAACAGACCCCAGTAGTACTGTGAGGTAACAGACTAACAGACCCCATTAGTACTGTGATGTAACATACTAACAGACCCCAGTAGTACTGTGAGGTAACAGACTAACAGACCCCAGTAGTACTGTGATGTAGCAGACTAACAGACCCCAGTAGTACTGTGAGGTAACAGACTAACAGACCCCAGTAGTACTGTGATGTAACGGACTAACAGACCCCAGTAGTACTGTGATGTAACGGACTAACAGACCCCAGTAGTACTGTGAGGTAACAGACTAACAGACCCCAGTAGTACTGTGAGGTAACAGACTAACAGACCCCAGTAGTACTGTGAGGTAACGGACTAACAGACCCCAGTAGTACTGTGATGTAACGGACTAACAGACCCCAGTAGTACTGTGAGGTAACAGACTAACAGACCCCAGTAGTACTATGATGTAACATACTAACAGACCCCAGTAGTACTGTGAGGTAACAGACTAACAGACCCCATTAGTACTGTGAGGTAACAGACTAACAGACCCCAGTAGTACTGTGATGTAACGGACTAACAGACCCCAGTAGTACTGTGAGGTAACAGACTAACAGACCCCAGTAGTACTGTGAGGTAACAGACTAACAGACCCCAGTAGTACTGTGATGTAACAGACTAACAGACCCCAGTAGTACTGTGAGGTAACAGACTAACAGACCCCAGTAGTACTGTGAGGTAACAGACTAACAGACCCCAGTAGTACTGTGATGTAACGGACTAACAGACCCCAGTAGTACTGTGATGTAACAGACTAACAGACCCCAGTAGTACTGTGATGTAACAGACTAACAGACCCCAGTAGTACTGTGAGGTAACAGACTAACAGACCCCAGTAGTACTGTGATGTAACAGACTAACAGACCCCAGTAGTACTGTGATGTAACAGACTAACAGACCCCAGTAGTACTGTGATGTAACAGACTAACAGACCCCAGTAGTACTGTGATGTAACAGACTAACAGACCCCAGTAGTACTGTGAGGTAACAGACTAACAGACCCCAGTAGTACTGTGAGGTAACAGACTAACAGACCCCAGTAGTATTGTGATGTAACAGACTAACAGACCCCAGTAGTACTGTGAGGTAACAGACTAACAGACCCCAGTAGTACTGTGATGTAACAGACTAACAGACCCCAGTAGTACTGTGATGTAACAGACTAACAGACCCCAGTAGTACTGTGAGGTAACAGACTAACAGACCCCAGTAGTACTGTGATGTAACAGACTAACAGACCCCAGTAGTACTGTGATGTAACAGACTAACAGACCCCAGTAGTACTGTGATGTAACAGACTAACAGACCCCAGTAGTACTGTGAGGTAACAGACTAACGGACCCCAGTAGTACTGTGAGGTAACAGACTAACAGACCCCAGTAGTACTGTGAGGTAACAGACTAACAGACCCCAGTAGTACTGTGATGTAACAGACTAACAGACCCCAGTAGTACTGTGATGTAACAGACTAACAGACCCCAGTAGTACTGTGAGGTAACAGACTAACAGACCCCAGTAGTACTGTGAGGTAACAGACTAACAGACCCCAGTAGTACTGTGATGTAACAGACTAACAGACCCCAGTAGTACTGTGAGGTAACAGACTAACAGACCCCAGTAGTACTGTGATGTAGCAGACTAACAGACCCCAGTAGTACTGTGATGTAACGGACTAACAGACCCCAGTAGTACTGTGATGTAACGGACTAACAGACCCCAGTAGTACTGTGAGGTAACAGACTAACAGACCCCAGTAGTACTGTGATGTAACATACTAACAGACCCCAGTAGTACTGTGAGGTAACAGACTAACAGACCCCAGTAGTACTGTGAGGTAACAGACTAACAGACCCCAGTAGTACTGTGATGTAACAGACTAACAGACCCCATTAGTACTGTGAGGTAACGGACTAACAGACCCCAGTAGTACTGTGAGGTAACAGACTAACAGACCCCAGTAGTACTGTGATGTAACAGACTAACAGACCCCATTAGTACTGTGAGGTAACGGACTAACAGACCCCAGTAGTACTGTGAGGTAACAGACTAACAGACCCCAGTAGTACTGTGATGTAACAGACTAACAGACCCCAGTAGTACTGTGATGTAACAGACTAACAGACCCCAGTAGTACTGTGAGGTAACAGACTAACAGACCCCAGTAGTACTGTGAGGTAACAGACTAACAGACCCCAGTAGTACTGTGATGTAACAGACTAACAGACCCCAGTAGTACTGTGATGTAACAGACTAACAGACCCCGGTAGTACTGTGATGTAACAGACTAACAGACCCCAGTAGTACTGTGATGTAACGGACTAACAGACCCCAGTAGTACTGTGAGGTAACAGACTAACAGACCCCAGTAGTACTGTGAGGTAACAGACTAACAGACCCCAGTAGTACTGTGAGGTAACAGACTAACAGACCCCAGTAGTACTGTGATGTAACAGACTAACAGACCCCAGTAGTACTGTGATGTAACAGACTAACAGACCCCAGTAGTACTGTGAGGTAACAGACTAACAGACCCCAGTAGTACTGTGAGGTAACAGACTAACAGACCCCAGTAGTACTGTGATGTAACAGACTAACAGACCCCAGTAGTACTGTGAGGTAACAGACTAACAGACCCCAGTAGTATTGTGATGTAGCAGACTAACAGACCCCAGTAGTACTGTGATGTAACGGACTAACAGACCCCAGTAGTACTGTGATGTAACGGACTAACAGACCCCAGTAGTACTGTGAGGTAACAGACTAACAGACCCCGTAGTACTGTGATGTAACGGACTAACAGACCCCAGTAGTACTGTGATGTAACGGACTAACAGACCCCAGTAGTACTGTGAGGTAACAGACTAACAGACCCCAGTAGTACTGTGAGGTAACAGACTAACAGACCCCAGTAGTACTGTGATGTAACGGACTAACAGACCCCAGTAGTACTGTGATGTAACAGACTAACAGACCCCAGTAGTACTGTGATGTAACAGACTAACAGACCCCAGTAGTACTGTGATGTAGCAGACTAACAGACCCCAGTAGTACTGTGAGGTAACAGACTAACAGACCCCAGTAGTACTGTGAGGTAACAGACTAACAGACCCCAGTAGTACTGTGAGGTAACAGACTAACAGACCCCAGTAGTACTGTGAGGTAACAGACTAACAGACCCCAGTAGTACTGTGATGTAACGGACTAACAGACCCCAGTAGTACTGTGAGGTAACAGACTAACAGACCCCAGTAGTACTGTGAGGTAACAGACTAACAGACCCCAGTAGTACTGTGATGTAACATACTAACAGACCCCAGTAGTACTGTGAGGTAACAGACTAACAGACCCCAGTAGTACTGTGAGGTAACAGACTAACAGACCCCATTAGTACTGTGAGGTAACAGACTAACAGACCCCAGTAGTACTGTGAGGTAACGGACTAACAGACCCCAGTAGTACTGTGATGTAACGGACTAACAGACCCCAGTAGTACTGTGATGTAACAGACTAACAGACCCCAGTAGTACTGTGATGTAACAGACTAACAGACCCCAGTAGTACTGTGATGTAACAGACTAACAGACCCCAGTAGTACTGTGATGTAACAGACTAACAGACCCCAGTAGTACTGTGAGGTAACAGACTAACAGACCCCAGTAGTACTGTGATGTAACAGACTAACAGACCCCAGTAGTACTGTGATGTAACAGACTAACAGACCCCAGTAGTACTGTGATGTAACAGACTAACAGACCCCAGTAGTACTGTGATGTAACAGACTAACAGACCCCAGTAGTACTGTGAGGTAACAGACTAACAGACCCCAGTAGTACTGTGATGTAACAGACTAACAGACCCCAGTAGTACCCCACACTACCAGATCATATAGGGAATAGGGCACCTTATACCCCACACTACCAGATCATATAGGGAATAGGGCACCTTATACCCCACACTACCAGATCATATAGGGAATAGGGCACCTTATACCCCACACTACCAGATCATATAGGGAATAGGACACCTTATAACCCACACTACCAGATCATATAGGGAATAGGGCACCTTATACCCCAACTACCAGATCATATAGGGAATAGGGCACCTTATACCCCACACTACCAGATCATATAGGGAATAGGGCACCTTATACCCCACACTACCAGATCATATAGGGAATAGGACACCTTATAACCCACACTACCAGATCATATAGGGAATAGGGCACTTTATACCCCACACTACCAGATCCCCATAGAGCCCTTGTCAAAGTAGTGCACTATGTAGGGAATAGGGCACCTTATACCCCACACTACCAGATCATATAGGGAATAGGGCACCTTATACCCCACACTACCAGATCATATAGGGAATAGGGCACCTTATACCCCACACTACCAGATCATATAGGGAATAGGGCACCTTATACCCCACACTACCAGATCATATAGGGAATAGGGCACCTTATACCCCACACTACCAGATCATATAGGGAATAGGGTACCTTGTACCCCACACTACCAGATCATATAGGGAATAGGGCACCTTATACCCCACACTACCAGATCATATAGGGAATAGGGCACCTTATACCCCACACTACCAGATCATATAGGGAATAGGGCACCTTATACCCCACACTACCAGATCATATAGGGAATAGGGCACCTTATACCCCACACTACCAGATCATATAGGGAATAGGGCACCTTGTACCCCACACTACCAGATCATATAGGGAATAGGGCACCTTATACCCCACACTACCAGATCATATAGGGAATAGGGTACCTTATACCCCACACTACCAGATCATATAGGGAATAGGGCACCTTATACCCCACACTACCAGATCATATATGGAATAGGGCACCTTATACCCCTCACTACCAGATCCCCATAGGGTCCTGGTCAAAGTAGTGCACTATGTAGGGAATAAGGTGCCATAGGGCCCTGGTCTAAAGTAGTGCACTATGTAGGGAATAAGGTGCCATAGGGCTCTGGTCTAAAGTAGTGCACTATACAGGGAATATGGTGCATTTTTGGACTTAACCACTGACTGCTGGGAAGAAGTAGGTGGCATTAATATTCCATCTACACATGGCATCTGTCTGCTCACAATAATGGAAAATAAATGTTTTTCTCACTCCGCTCTGCTCCTTGCTCCCACAAAGACGGAGTTTGATGAAATGTGGGGAAAATCTGGAAGATATTAAAGTCAAGATTATTAGATTTTTGTTCTTTCTATTCATTGCACAGTTTTGTGGAATCAGGAATCTGTCTATCTGAGCTTTTTTGTCTGTTTCTGAACTTTTTGTCTGTTTCTGAGCTTTTTGTCTGTTTCTGAGCTTTATGTCTGTTTCTGAGCTTTATGTCTGTTTATGAGCTTTTTGTCTGTTTCTGAGCTTTATGTCTGTTTCTGGGCTTTATGTCTGTTTCTGAGCTTTTTGTCTGTTTCTGAGCTTTTTGTCTGTTTCTGAGCTTTATGTCTGTTTCTGAGCTTTATGTCTGTTTCTGAACATTTTGTCTGTTTCTGAGCTTTTTGTCTGTTTCTGAGCTTTTTGTCTGTTTCTGAACTTTTTGTCTGTTTCTGAACTTTTTGTCTGTTTCTGAGCTTTATGTCTGTTTCTGAACATTTTGTTTGTTTCTGAACTTTTTGTCTGTTTCTGAGCTTTTTGTCTGTTTCTGAGCTTTTTGTCTGTTTCTGAGCTTTATGTCTGTTTCTGAGCTTTATGTCTGTTTCTGAGCTTTATGTCTGTTTCTGTTTCTGAGCTTTATGTCTGTTTCTGAGCTTTATGTCTGTTTCTGAGCCTTATGTCTGTTTCTGAGCTTTTTGTCTGTTTCTGAGCTTTTGTCTGTTTCTGAGCTTTATGTCTGTTTCTGAGCTTTATGTCTGTTTCTGAGCTTTTTGTCTGTTTCTGAACTTTTGTCTGTTTCTGAGCTTTATGTCTGTTTCTGAGCTTTATGTCTGTTTCTGAGCTTTATGTCTGTTTCTGAGCTTTATGTCTGTTTCTGAGCTTTATGTCTGTTTCTGAGCTTTATGTCTGTTTCGTCTGTTTCTGAGCTTTTTGTCTGTTTCTGAGCTTTATGTCTGTTTCTGAGCTTTATGTCTGTTTCTGAGCTTTTTGTCTGTTTCTGAGCTTTTTGTCTGTTTCTGAGCTTTATGTCTGTTTCTGAGCTTTATGTCTGTTTCTGAGCTTTATGTCTGTTTCTGAACTTTTTGTCTGTTTCTGAGCTTTATGTCTGTTTCTGAGCTTTATGTCTGTTTCTGAGCTTTATGTCTGTTTCTGAGCTTTATGTCTGTTTCTGAGCTTTATGTCTGTTTCTGAGCTTTATGTCTGTTTCTGAGCTTTATGTCTGTTTCTGAGCTTTTTGTCTGTTTCTGAGCTTTATGTCTGTTTCTGAGCTTTATGTCTGTTTCTGAACTTTATGTCTGTTTCTGAGCTTTATGTCTGTTTCTGAGCTTTTTGTCTGTTTCTGAGCTTTTTGTCTGTTTCTGAGCTTTTTGTCTGTTTCTGAGCTTTATGTCTGTTTCTGAGCTTTATGTCTGTTTCTGAGCTTTATGTCTGTTTCTGAGCTTTTTGTCTGTTTCTGAACTTTTTGTCTGTTTCTGAGCTTTATGTCTGTTTCTGAGCTTTTTGTCTGTTTCTGAGCTTTTTGTCTGTTTCTGAGCTTTTTGTCTGTTTCTGAGCTTTATGTCTGTTTATTTTATGTCTGTTTCTGAGCTTTATGTCTGTTTCTGAGCTTTATGTCTGTTTCTGAGCTTTTGTCTGTTTCTGAGCTTTTTGTCTGTTTCTGAGCTTTATGTCTGTTTCTGAGCTTTTTGTCTGTTTCTGAGCTTTATGTCTGTTTCTGAGCTTTATGTCTGTTTCTGAGCTTTTTGTCTGTTTCTGAGCTTTATGTCTGTTTCTGAGCTTTATGTCTGTTTCTGAGCTTTATGTCTGTTTCTGAGCTTTATGTCTGTTTCTGAACATTTTGTCTGTTTCTGAACATTTTGTCTGTTTCTGAGCTTTTTGTCTGTTTCTGAGCTTTATGTCTGTTTCTGAGCTTTATGTCTGTTTCTGAGCCTTATGTCTGTTTCTGAGCTTTATGTCTGTTTCTGAGCTTTATGTCTGTTTCTGAGCTTTATGTCTGTTTCTGAGCTTTTTGTCTGTTTCTTTTGTCTGCTTTTGTCTGTTTTTGAGCTTTTTGTCTGTTTCTGAGCTTTATGTCTGTTTCTGAGCTTTTGTCTGTTTCTGAGCTTTATGTCTGTTTCTGAGCTTTTTGTCTGTTTCTGAGCTTTTTGTCTGTTTCTGAGCTTTATGTCTGTTTTTTATGTCTGTTTCTGAGCTTTATGTCTGTTTCTGAACTTTTTGTCTGTTTCTGAGCTTTATGTCTGTTTCTGAGCTTTTTGTCTGTTTCTGAGCTTTATGTCTGTTTCTGAGCTTTTTGTCTGTTTCTGAGCTTTATGTCTGTTTCTGAGCTTTATGTCTGTTTCTGAGCTTTTTGTCTGTTTCTGAGCTTTTTGTCTGTTTCTGAGCTTTATGTCTGTTTCGTCTGTTTCTGAGCTTTTTGTCTGTTTCTGAGCTTTTTGTCTGTTTCTGAGCTTTATGTCTGTTTCTGAGCTTTATGTCTGTTTCTGAACAGTTTGTCTGTTTCTGAGCTTTATGTCTGTTTCTGAGCTTTATGTCTGTTTCTGAGCTTTATGTCTGTTTCTGAGCTTTTTGTCTGTTTCTGAGCTTTATGTCTGTTTCTGAGCTTTTTGTCTGTTTCTGAGCTTTATGTCTGTTTCTGAGCTTTATGTCTGTTTCTGAGCTTTATGTCTGTTTCTGAGCTTTTGTCTGTTTCTGAGCTTTTTGTCTGTTTCTGAGCTTTTTGTCTGTTTCTGTTTTTGTTTGTTTTTCTGAGCTTTTTGTCTGTTTCTGAGCTTTATGTCTGTTTCTGAGCTTTTGTCTGTTTCTGAGCTTTTTGTCTGTTTCTGAACTTTTTGTCTGTTTCTGAGCTTTATGTTTGTTTCTGAACTTTTTGTCTGTTTCTGAGCTTTTTGTCTGTTTCTGAGCTTTATGTCTGTTTCTGAGCTTTATGTCTGTTTCTGAGCTTTTTGTCTGTTTCTGAGCTTTATGTCTGTTTCTGAGCTTTATGTCTGTTTATGAGCTTTATGTCTGTTTATGAGCTTTTTGTCTGTTTATGAGCTTTATGTCTGTTTATGAGCTTTATGTCTGTTTTTGAGCTTTATGTCTGTTTTTGAACTTGTTGTCTGTTTATGAGCTTTTGTCTGTTTTTGAGCTTTTGTCTGTTTCTGAACTTTTTGTCTGTTTCTGAGCTTTATGTCTGTTTCTGAGCTTTATGTCTGTTTCTGAGCTTTTTGTCTGTTTCTGAACTTTTTGTTTGTTTCTGAGCTTTTTGTCTGTTTCTGAGCTTTTTGTCTGTTTCTGAACTTGTTGTCTGTTTCTGAGCTTTTTAGTGTTTTCGTGGTCCCAGTTTGGATCAAAAGCACTGTATTTGGATTTAAACAAAATTGTCTTCAGTTTAAGCTGGGCATTTGGATAATGGTTGGGGTAGCAACTCCTGATATGATGAAATCTAAAGTACATTATAATGATCAACTGAATTGATGAAGAGCACCTCAAATGTTCCTTTTATTGGTTGCCTTGGCAACCAACCTGAGTCAGCAGAGGTTGGAGGTCTGGATACACTCCTCAAGTTTTATTTTAACTTTATTTATTTAACTGAGTTAAGTCAGTTAAGAATAATAATAATATATGCCATTTAGCAGACGCTTTTATCCAAAGCGACTTACAGTCATGTGTGCATACATTCTACGTATGGGTGGTCCTGGGGATTGAACCCACTACCCTGGCGTTACAAGCGCCATGCTCTACCAACTGAGCTACAGAAGTCTTCTTTTCAATGACAGCCTTGGAACAGAGGGTTTACTGCCTTGTTTCAGGGCCAGAACAACAGATTGTTTACCTTGTCAGCTCGGGGACTTGATCTTGCAACCTTTACAGTTACTAGTCCAACACTCTAACCACTAGGCTACCTGCCACCCCAAGTAAGTCCAATTTGTAAGTCGCTCTGGATAAGAGCGTCTGCTAAATGACTTAAATGTAATGTAATGTAATGTAAGTCTTAAAAAAAAGCTTAATAGATTAAATAGGGTTTATTTGAAAATCTTACATAGTCTTTGATAGTTCCTTACTCATGATGGTTCATTTGTGTGTACCCCTTTAAGAGCGTCTCACGACTCTGCGCCAGGAAAAAGTAAGTGTACTTAAACATTAAACCAGAAACAGATCTGGGACCAGTCTACAGGTGTGACATTACAATTTTGTTACTACAGTTGGCTGTGGCACCAACAGATCTGGGACCAGTCTACAGTTGTGACATTAAAATTATGTTACAACAGTTGGCTGTGGTACCAACAGATCTGGGACCAGTCTGCAGGTCTGGTCAAATTACAATTATTATTATTTTATTTTTTTTACACATTTTTCTCCCCAATTTCATGGAATCCAATTGGTAGTTACAGTCTTGTCTCATCACTAAAACTCCTGTATGGACTCGGGAGTGGCGAAGGTCGAGAGCCTGGCGTCCTCCGAAACACAACCCAACCGCACTGCTTCTTGACACAATGCTCACTTAATCCGGAAGCCAGCCACACCAATGTGTCGGTGGAAACACCATTCACTTGGCGACCGCGTCAGCGTGCACTGCACCCAGCCCGCCACAGGAGTCTCTAGTGTGCAATGGAACAAGGAATTCCTGCTGACCAAACCCTCTGCCAACCCAGACGACGCTTGGCCAATTGCGCGACACCCCATTGGTCTCCCGGTCGCGATAGGCTAGCAACAGAGCCTGAACTCAAACCCAGAATCTCTAGTGGCACAGCTAGCACTGCAATGCCTTAGACCACCGCGCCACTCGGGAGGCCCGACATGACAATTCTGTTAGTCAGAACAGTTGGCTGTGACACCAACCGATCTGTGATCAGTCTACATGTGTGACATGACAATTCTGTTACAATTCTGTAAATAAAAATGTGTTCTATAAATGACTTGCCAATACAGTGTGTTCACACTATACTTTGCAAGCCGTTCACTTTCAATGGCAGAAAAGTGAGAGAAGCGGAGAGGGACCGAGCATGGGGAAAGGGAGCTGAACGAGGCGGGACTAAAGTTGGGGAAAGGGAGCTGAACGAGGCGGGACTAAAGTTGGGGAAAGCTGAACGAGGCGTGACTAAAGTTGGGGAAAGGGAGCTGAACGAGGACTAAAGTTGGGGAAAGGGAGCTGAACGAGGCGGGACTAAAGTTGGGGAAAGCTGAACTTTATTTAAATCCTCTGCGATATCCTGATGTGTGACCAATCAAAACTCTCTATAGCTCCCAGCCTCTACTGGATTGGCTGACTAATTGCTATTGATACCTAGCTTGCTTTGTTAGCTTCCACATGGGGGACAGGGAAATGGGGGTACCTAGTCAGTTGTCCAACTGAATGCCTTCAACTGAATTTAACCCCTCTGAATCAGAGAGGTGCGGGGGGCTGCCTTAATCAACATCCACGTCTTCAGCACCCGGGGAACAGTTGGTTAACTGCCTTACTCACCATCCACGTCTTCAGCACCCGGGGAACAGTTGGTTAACTGCCTTACTCACCATCCACGTCTTCAGCACCCGGGGAACAGTTGGTTTACTGCCTTACTCACCATCCACGTCTTCAGCACCCGGGGAACAGTTGGTTAACTGCCTTACTCACCATCCACGTCTTCAGCACCCGGGGAACAGTTGGTTAACTGCCTTACTCACCATCCACGTCTTCAGCACCCGGGGAACAGTTGGTTAACTGCCTTACTCACCATCCACGTCTTCAGCACCCGGGGAACAGTTGGTTAACTGCCTTACTCACCATCCACGTCTTCAGCACCCGGGGAACAGTTGGTTAACTGCCTTACTCACCATCCACGTCTTCAGCACCCGGGGAACAGTTGGTTAACTGCCTTACTCACCATCCACGTCTTCAGCACCCGGGGAACAGTTGGTTAACTGCCTTACTCACCATCCACGTCTTCAGCACCCGGGGAACAGTTGGTTTACTGCCTTACTCACCATCCACGTCTTCAGCACCCGGGGAACAGTTGGTTAACTGCCTTGCTCACCATCCACGTCTTCAGCACCCGGGGAACAGTTGGTTAACTGCCTTACTCACCATCCACGTCTTCAGCACCCGGGAACAGTTGGTTAACTGCACCATCCACGTCTTCAGCACCCGGGAACAGTTGGTTAACTGCCTTACTCACCATCCACGTCTTCAGCACCCGGGGAACAGTTGGTTAACTGCCTTACTCACCATCCACGTCTTCAGCACCCGGGAACAGTTGGTTAACTGCCTTGCTCACCATCCACGTCTTCAGCACCCGGGAACAGTTGGTTAACTGCCTTACTCACCATCCACGTCTTCAGCACCCGGGAACAGTTGGTTTACTGCCTTACTCACCATCCACGTCTTCAGCACCCGGGAACAGTTGGTTTACTGCCTTACTCACCATCCACGTCTTCAGCACCCGGGAACAGTTGGTTAACTGCCTTACTCACCATCCACGTCTTCAGCACCCGGGAACAGTTGGTTAACTGCCTTGCTCACCATCCACGTCTTCAGCACCCGGGAACAGTTGGTTAACTGCCTTACTCACCATCCACGTCTTCAGCACCCGGGGAACAGTTGGTTTACTGCCTTACTCACCATCCACGTCTTCAGCACCCGGGGAACAGTTGGTTAACTGCCTTACTCACCATCCACGTCTTCAGCACCCGGGGAACAGTTGGTTTACTGCCTTACTCACCATCCACGTCTTCAGCACCCGGGGAACAGTTGGTTAACTGCCTTGCTCACCATCCACGTCTTCAGCACCCGGGGAACAGTTGGTTAACTGCCTTACTCACCATCCACGTCTTCAGCACCCGGGGAACAGTTGGTTAACTGCCTTACTCAGGGGCAGAAAGACCGATTTTTATCTTGTCAGCTCATGTGTTCAATCCAGCAACCTTCTCTCTGTTAGTCACAAGAGTTGACTGTGACACCAATAGATCTGGGATCAGGTGAGCATCAGTCAGACTCTCCCTCCTTTACTGTTGATTGGACAGAATTATGAGGTCATCAAATCAAATGTTATTTGTCACGTGTCATCAACATGCGCCAAATACAGCAGTGGTAGACTATGAGATGCTTACGAGCCCTTACAATGCAGAGTTAAAAAGTACAAATATATATATATGTAGAATATAGTATATAGTATAGTATATATAATAATACAGAAAAACATTGTAACACAGGAAAGAAAAATGATTAGTTATGAGACTGGGAATGTTGAGGGGTTCGTGACAGTTGATTGGACAGAATAAGGGGGTCGTGACAGTTGATTGGACAGAATAAGGGGGTCGTGACATTTGATTGGACAGAATAAGGGGGTTGTGACAGTTGATTGGACAGAATAAGGGGGTCGTGACAGTTGATTGGACAGAATAAGGTGGTCGGGACAGTTGATTGGACAGAATAAGGGGGTCGTGACAGTTGATTGGACAGAATAAGGGGGTCGTGACAGTTGATTGGACAGAATACGGGGGTCATAACAGTTGATTGGACAGAATAAGGTGGTCGTGACTTCTGGGGTAGTCTTACATCCTGTAAGAGCTCAGCTCAGTGTGATGTCCTGAATGACTAGTACTCTAGAGACATTAGAATGAAGACGCCACATATTGAGCTGTTGAGGCAGTTTTTGCAGACAGAAAATGTCACCCAAGTTCAATCCTTGCTACTATACTCATTTTGTGTGTGGCTCTATTTGGTTTCCAGTGAGTGTAATAGAGGTGGTTTGGTTTAATTGAGGTGGTTTGGTTCAATTGAGGTGGTTTGGTTAAATATAGGTGGTTTGGTTAAGTAGAGGTGGTTTGGTTAAGTAGAGGTGGTTTGGTTAAGTAGAGGTGGTTTGGTTAAGTAGAGGTGGTTTGGTTAAATAGAGGTGGTTTGGTTAAGTAGAGGTGGTTTGGTTAAGTAGAGGTGGTTTGGTTAAGTAGAGGTGGTTTGGTTAAGTAGAGGTGGTTTGGTTAAGTAGAGGTGGTTTGGTTAAGTAGAGGTGGTTTGGTTAAATAGAGGTGGTTTGGTTAAGTAGAGGTGGTTTGGTTAATTAGAGGCGGTTTGGTTAAGTAGAGGTGGTTTGGTTAAGTAGAGGTGGTTTGGTTAAATAGAGGCGGTTTGGTTCAATACAGATGTTTTGGTTAAATAGAGGTGGTTTGGTTCAATAGAGGTGGTTTGGTTCAATAGAGGTGGTTTGGTTAAATAGAGGCGTTTTGGTTCAATACAGACGTTTTGGTTCAATACAGATGTTTTGGTTAAATAGAGGTGGTTTGGTTCAATAGAGGTGGTTTGGTTCAATAGAGGTGGTTTGGTTCAATAGAGGTGGTTTGGTTAAATAGAGGTGGTTTGGTTCAGTAGAGGTGGTTTGGTTAAGTAGAGGTGGTTTGGTTAAGTAGAGGCGGTTTGGTTAAGTAGAGGCGGTTTGGTTAAGTAGAGGCGGTTTGGTTAAGTAGAGGCGGTTTGGTTAAGTAGAGGCGGTTTGGTTAAGTAGAGGCGGTTTGGTTAAGTAGAGGCGGTTTGGTTAAGTAGAGGCGGTTTGGTTAAGTAGAGGTGGTTTGGTTCAATAGAGGTGGTTTGGTTAAGTAGAGATGGTTTGGTTAAATAGAAGTGGTTTGGTTAAATAGAGGTGGTTTGGTTAAGTAGAGGTGGTTTGGTTAAATAGAGAGGGTTTGGTTAAATAGAGGTGGTTTGGTTAAGTAGAGGTGGTTTGGTTAAGTAGAGATGGTTTGGTTAAGTAGAGGCGGTTTGGTTCAATACGAATGTTTTGGTTAAATAGAGGTGGTTTGGTTCAATAGAGGTGGTTTGGTTCAATACAGGTGGTTTGGTTAAATAGAGGTGGTTTGGTTCAATGGAGGTGGTTTGGTTCAATAGAGGCGTTTTGGTTCAATAGAGGTGGTTTGGCTAAGTAGAGGTGGTTTGGCTAAGTAGAGGTGGTTTGGTTAAGTAGATGTTGTTTGGTTAAATAGAGGTGGTTTGGTTAAGTAGAGGTGGTTTGGTTAAATAGAGGTGGTTTGGTTAAGTAGAGGTGGTTTAGTTAAGTAGAGGTGGTTTGGTTAAGTAGAGGTGGTTTGGTTAAGTAGAGGTGGTTTGGTTAAGTAGAGGTCGTTTGGTTAAGTAGAGGCGGTTTGGTTCAATACAGATGTTTTGGTTAAATAGAGGTGGTTTGGTTCAATAGAGGCGTTCTGGTTCAATACAGATGTTTTGGTTAAATAGAGGTGGTTTGGTTCAATAGAGGTGGTTTGGTTCAATAGAGGTGGTTTGGTTAAATAGAGGCGTTTTGGTTCAATACAGACGTTTTGGTTCAATACAGATGTTTTGGTTAAATAGAGGTGGTTTGGTTCAATAGAGGTGGTTTGGTTAAATAGAGGTGGTTTGGTTCAGTAGAGGTGGTTTGGTTAAGTAGAGGTGGTTTGGTTAAATATAGGTGGTTTGGTTAAGTAGAGGTGGTTTGGTTAAATATAGGTGGTTTGGTTAAGTAGAGGCGGTTTGGTTAAGTAGAGGCGGTTTGGTTAAGTAGAGGCGGTTTGGTTAAGTAGAGGCGGTTTGGTTAAGTAGAGGCGGTTTGGTTAAGTAGAGGCGGTTTGGTTAAGTAGAGGTGGTTTGGTTAAGTAGAGGTGGTTTGGTTCAATAGAGGTGGTTTGGTTAAGTAGAGGTGGTTTGGTTAAATAGAAGTGGTTTGGTTAAATAGAGGTGGTTTGGTTAAGTAGAGGTGGTTTGGTTAAATAGAGAGGGTTTGGTTAAATAGAGGTGGTTTGGTTAAGTAGAGGTGGTTTGGTTAAGTAGAGATGGTTTGGTTAAGTAGAGGCGGTTTGGTTCAATACAGATGTTTTGGTTAAATAGAGGTGGTTTGGTTCAATAGAGGTGGTTTGGTTCAATACAGGTGGTTTGGTTAAATAGAGGTGGTTTGGTTCAATGGAGGTGGTTTGGTTCAATAGAGGCGTTTTGGTTCAATAGAGGTGGTTTGGCTAAGTAGAGGTGGTTTGGCTAAGTAGAGGTGGTTTGGTTAAGTAGATGTTGTTTGGTTAAATAGAGGTGGTTTGGTTAAGTAGAGGTGGTTTGGTTAAATAGAGGTGGTCTGGTTAAGTAGAGGTGGTTTGGTTAAGTAGAGGTGGTTTGGTTAAGTAGAGGTGGTTTGGTTAAGTAGAGGTCGTTTGGTTAAGTAGAGGCGGTTTGGTTCAATACAGATGTTTTGGTTAAATAGAGGTGGTTTGGTTCAATAGAGGCGTTCTGGTTCAATACAGATGTTTTGGTTAAATAGAGGTGGTTTGGTTCAATAGAGGTGGTTTGGTTCAATGGAGGTGGTTTGGTTCAATAGAGGAGTTTTGGTTCAATAGAGGTGGTTTGGCTAAATAGAGGTGGTTTGGTTCAATAGAGGTGTTTTGGTTCAATAGAGGTGGTTTGGTTAAATAGAGGCGTTTTGGTTCAATAGAGATGGTTTGGTTCAATAGAGGTGGTTTGGTTAAATAGAGGCGTTTTGGTTAAATAGAGGTGGTTTGGTTCAATAGAGGTGGTTTGGTTAAATAGAGGTGGTTTGGTTCAATAGAGATGGTTTGGTTAAATAGAGGTGGTTTGGTTCAATAGAGGTGGTTTGGCTCAATAGAGGTGGTTTGGCTCAATAGAGGTGGTTTGGTTAAATAGAGGTGGTTTGGTTCAATAGAGATGGTTTGGTTAAATAGAGTTGGTTTGGTTCAATAGAGGTGGTTTGGTTCAATAGAGGTGGTTTGGTTAAATAGAGGTGGTTTGGTTCAATAGAGATGGTTTGGTTAAATAGAGGTGGTTTGGTTCAATAGAGGTGGTTTGGTTCAATAGAGGCGGTATTTTCCTGTGACCCAGGTTTCAGTCAGTCGCCTGCCTGGAGCCTATTTCCCATCATGCTTCTGGCTATATTTTATTCTTATCCACGTGTATTTAGCTTGGCGCCCCACCTGGACCCACAGTCAGCCAAGCTAGCAGCTGGCTGTGAGGAATGGAAACACTCAGAGGTCCCTGATGACAACCATAATGTCTGACCGTTTCACGCCTTACTCATTTAGCAGACTCTCTTATCCAGAGCGACTTACAGTAGTGAGAGTTTACATTGTCGTTCTCCGTTGTAGGGAATCGAACCCACAATCTTGACGTTGCAAACGTCATGCTCGACCAACCAAGCCACACGAGAACACACTGTACTGTACTATGAAGGAAAAAATTGTATTTTCAAAATACGAACCAGTAGTTTTGTTATTATTCTTCATGTATTTGAATGGTGATGAAATGCCAAAAGGAATCTGGGGATAAAAGCTGTCATAATAAAATATATATATATATATATATATGTTTTAACGGTATGTATCTCTAACTCCCATACACACTGATTTATACCTTTATGACTCCGGATTTGGAGCTAAGGACTCACACACACACACACACACCTAATCCCCCATGGCTTTCCTATCAGCATTACATCATGATGACTAAGTGTTCTAAAAACAGAGTTTTTCACCAGATAGCAGACAAGAGGGGGAGGAGAAGAGAAGAGGAAGTCCTGACTCCTGGCCGTAACTTCATTCCCCTGTTGACTCACCGGTCCAGCAGCAGCAGTAGTAGAGGTAGTAGTAGTAGCATATGTAGTAGTAGTAGTAGTAGTAGTGGTAGTGGTAGCATCTGTAGTAAGTCGCTCTGGATAAGAGCGTCTGCTAAATGACTTAAATGTAAATGTAAATGTAGTAGTAGTAGTAGTAGTAGTAGTAGTAGTAGTAGTAGTAGCATATGTAGTAGTAGTAGTAGTGGTAGTAGTAGTGGTAATAGTGGTAGTAGTAGTGGAAGTAGTAGTACTAGTAGTAGTAGCATATGTAGTAGTAGTAGTAGTAGTAGTAGTAGTGGTAATAGTGGTAGTAGTAGTGGAAGTAGTAGTACTAGTAGTAGTAGCATCTGTAGTAGTAGTAGTAGTAGTAGTAGTAGTAGTAGCATCTGTAGTAGTAGCATCTGTAGTAGTAGTAGTAGTAGTAATAGTAGTAGTAGTAGTGGTAATAGTAGTAGTGGTAGTAGTAGTGGTAATAGTAGTAGTAGTGGTAGTAGTAGTAGTAGTAGTAGTAGTACTAGTAGTGGTAGTAGTAGTGGTAGTAGTAGTAGCATCTGTAGCTTTAGTAGTAGCATCTGTAGTAGTAGTAGTAGTAGTAGTAGTAGTAATAGTAGTAGTGGTATTAGTAGTGGTAATAGTAGTAGTAGTAGTTGTAGTAGTAGTAGTACTAGTAGTGGTAGTAGTAGTGGTAGTAGTAGTAGCATCTGTAGTAGTAGTAGTAGCATCTGTAGTAGTAGTAGTAGTAGTAGCATCTGTAGTAGTAGTAGTAGTAGTAGTAGTAGTAGTAGTAGTAGTAGTAGTAGCATCTGTAGTAGTAGTAGTAGTAGTAGTAGCATCTGTAGTAGTAGTAGTAGTAGCATCTGTAGTAGTAGTAGTAGTAGTAGTAGTAGCATCTGTTGTAGTAGTAGTGGTAGTAGTAGTAGCATATGTAGTAGTAGTAGTGGTAGTAGTAGTAGTAGTAGTAGTAGCATCTGTAGTTGTAGTATTAGTAGTGGTAGTAGTAGTAGCATATATAGTAGTAGTAGTAATAGCATCTGTAGTAGTAGTGGTAGCATCTGTAGTAGTAGTAGTGGTAGTTGTAGTAGTAGTAGTAGCATCTGTAGTAGTAGTAGTAGTAGTGGTAGTAGTAGTACATTACATTACATTTACATTTACATTTAAGTCATTTAGCAGACGCTCTTATCCAGAGCGACTTACAAATTGGTGCATTCACCTTATGACATCCAGTGGAACAGCCACTTTACAATAGTGCATCTAAATCTTTTAAGGAGGGGGGGGGTGAGAAGGATTACTTTATCCTATCCTAGGTATTCCTTAAAGAGGTGGGGTTTCAGGTGTCTCCGGAAGGTGGTGATTGACTCCGCTGTCCTGGCGTCGTGAGGGAGTTTGTTCCACCATTGGGGGGCCAGAGCAGCGAACAGTTTTGACTGGGCTGAGCGGGAACTGTACTTCCTCAGTGGTAGGGAGGCGAGCAGGCCAGAGGTGGATGAACGCAGTGCCCTTGTTTGGGTGTAGGGCCTGATCAGAGCCTGGAGGTACTGAGGTGCCGTTCCCCTCACAGCTCCGTAGGCAAGCACCATGGTCTTGTAGCGGATGCGAGCTTCAACTGGAAGCCAGTGGAGAGAGCGGAGGAGCGGGGTGACGTGAGAGAACGTGGGAAGGTTGACACCAGACGGGCTGCGGCGTTCTGGATGAGTTGTAGGGGTTTAATGGCACAGGCAGGGAGCCCAGCCAACAGCGAGTTGCAGTAATCCAGACGGGAGATGACAAGTGCCTGGATTAGGACCTGCGCCGCTTCCTGTGTGAGGCAGGGTCGTACTCTGCGGATGTTGTAGAGCATGAACCTACAGGAACGGGCCACCGCCTTGATGTTAGTTGAGAACGACAGGGTGTTGTCCAGGATCACGCCAAGGTTCTTAGCGCTCTGGGAGGAGGACACAATGGAGTTGTCAACCGTGATGGCGAGATCATGGAACGGGCAGTCCTTCCCCGGGAGGAAGAGCAGCTCCGTCTTGCCGAGGTTCAGCTTGAGGTGGTGATCCGTCATCCACACTGATATGTCTGCCAGACATGCAGAGATGCGATTCGCCACCTGGTCATCAGAAGGGGGAAAGGAGAAGATTAATTGTGTGTCGTCTGCATAGCAATAATAGGAGAGACCATGTGAGGTTATGACAGAGCCAAGTGACTTGGTGTATAGCGAGAATAGGAGAGGGCCTAGAACAGAGCCCTGGGGGACACCAGTGGTGAGAGCGCGTGTTGAGGAGATAGATTCTCGCCACGCCACCTGGTAGGAGCGACCTGTCAGGTAGGACGCAATCCAAGCGTGGGCCGCGCCGGAGATACCCAACTCGGAGAGGGTGGAGAGGAGGATCTGATGGTTCACAGTATCGAAGGCAGCCGATAGGTCTAGAAGGATGAGAGCAGAGGGAGCGCCTCCGTGATACAGAGAAGAGCAGTCTCAGTTGAATGACTAGTCTTGAAACCTGACTGATTTGGATCAAGAAGGTCATTCTGAGAGAGATAGCGTGAGAGCTGGCCAAGGACGGCACGTTCAAGAGTTTTGGAGAGAAAACTAGTAGTAGTGGTAGTAGTAGTAGTAGCATCTGTAGTAGTAGTAGTAGTAGCAGTAGTAGTAGTGGTAGTAGTAGTAGTAGCATCTGTAGTAGTAGTAGTAGTAGTAATAGTAGTAGTAGTAGCATCTGTACTAGTAGTAGTAGTAGTAGTAGTAGTAGTAGTAGCAGTAGCATCTGTAGTAGTGGTAGTAGCAGTAGTAGTAGTAGTAGTAGTAGTAGTAGTAGCAGTAGAAGTAGTAGTAGTAGTAGCATCTGTAGTAGTGGTAGTAGTAGTAGTAGTAGTAGCAGTAGCATCTGTAGTAGTAGCAGCAGTGGTAGTAGCAGTAGAAGTAGTAGTAGTAGTAGTAGTAGTAGTAGTAGTAGCAGTAGCATCTGTAGTAGTAGCAGCAGTGGTAGTAGCAGTAGAAGTAGTAGTAGAAGTAGTAGTAGTAGTAGTAGCAGTAGCAGTAACAGCAACAGCCCAACCTCTTACCAGACTGATTAAAGGTGACTGTCCACAGGGGTCAAGCCCTCACTGGGGGTACACATAGGTCAGGGGTCAGTCTATGTGCTTGATCTACTCTCCTCTAAAAGCCCCTCCATGCTTCTCCTACTGATTTGCTCCGCGTTCATGTTTGATGTTATAGCGCAGCCACTGTCTCCTCTGCATCTCAAATTGTTCCTTACCTGCCCTGGTCAAACGTACTGCATTACATTGGGTCTCCATCTGGGCCACTGTCTCTGGGCCAAGCCAGGATTTCAAGGTCTGCTGACTGAATGAAAGGGGGGATACCTAGTCAGTACAACTGAATGAAAGCTTGGGAATTCGATCCAGCAGCCTTTCGGTTACTGGCCCGACACTATTAACCTGTCGCCCTACAAGGTAGAGTTGGGTAGAGTTGGTCAGCATGGGTAAATCTCTACAGCTCGTCCACTGACGACTTTAGTTGTTATGGTAGTCGTTTTCCCAGGACTTCACTTGAGAAAGCATTGTGTTTACACACTGTACAGAACACGATGCCTCTAAACACACTACGACAGTAGATATTAAAGCTGATTTTTATCACTATCAATTCATCACTGTTAAGCTACCTTGGCAAAACTCCCTCTTTCTTACCAGAACCAGACACTACTGTAAATCATGTACAAGAGATGTACAAGACAGGACCAGAGACAGAGAGAGAGAGACAGACAGAGAGAACTTCTGTGAGTGTAATGTGGGAAACAGAACATTGTTGTCGGTGAGGTTGGCATGGAAAAAAAAGTTTTTTTACAGTAATATTATTTTTACAGTTTGAGTCTTTTTACAGTAAGACTATCTTCCAGGAATAATACTTTACAGTAAGATTATTTTTTACAGTATGAGTATTTTTACAGTAAGAGTATTTTTTTACAGTAAGAGTCTTTACACTAAGAGTATTTTCACAGTATGTGTATTTTTTAAGTAAGAGTATTTTTACAGTATGAGTATTTTCACAGTAAGTCTTTTTACAGTACGAGTATTTTTACAGTACGAGTATTGCTGTCATTCATTAAGACATTAATAAGGGTGATTTTAGGTAGACGTGTACCTGATGATGATGATTAGGTACAAACATGTATCTACAGTATAAACGTTATCTGTGGATGTACCATGGCTGTCTGTCATTCAGTGGATTGGTATTAAGATGTTCGGCAACTTTGGAAAGGCAGAAGCATAATATAGTGTTTTTATTTTACAAGTCAGTTAAGAACAAATTCTTATTTACAATGACGTCCTAGGAACAGTGGGTTAACTGCCTTGTTCAAGGGGCAGAACGACAGATTTGTACCTTGTCAACTCAGGGGATTCGATCTAGCAACCTTTCGGTTACTGGCCCAACGCCCTAACCACTAGGCTGGCTACCGCCTCTACACTCTAACCACTAGGCTACCTACCGCCTCTCCACTCTAACCACTAGGCTACCTACCGCCTCTACACTCTAACCACTAGGCTACCTACAACCTCTACACTCTCACCACTAGACTACCTACCACCTCTACACTCTAACCACTAGGCTACCTACCACCTCTACACTCTAACCACTAGGCTACCTACCGCCTCTACACTCTAACCACTAGGCTACCTACCGCCTCCACACTCTAACCACTAGGCTACCTACCGCCTCTACACTCTAACCACTAGGCTACCTACCGCCTCCACACTCTAACCACTAGGCTACCTACCGCCTCCACACTCTAACCACTAGGCTACCTACCGCCTCTACACTCTAACCACTAGGCTACCTACCGCCTCCACACTCTAACCACTAGGCTACCTTCCGCCTCTACACTCTAACCACTAGGCTACCTACCGCCTCCACACTCTAACCACTAGGCTACCTACCGCCTCTACACCACTCTACCTTCCGCCTCCACACTAACCACCTACCACCTCCTGGCTACCGCCTCTACACTCTAACCACTAGGCTACCTACCGCCTCCACACTCTAACCACTAGGCTACCTACCGCCTCTACACTCTAACCACTAGACTACCTACCACCTCTACACTCTAACCACTAGGCTGGCCTACCGCCTCTACACTCTAACCACTAGGCTACCTACCGCCTCCACACTCTAACCACTAGGCTACCTTCCGCCTCTACACTCTAACCACTAGGCTACCTACCGCCTCCACACTCTAACCACTAGGCTACCTTCCGCCTCTACACTCTAACCACTAGGCTACCTGCCACCTCTACACTCTAACCACTAGGCTACCTTCCGCCTCCACACTCTAACCACTAGGCTACCTACCGCCTCTACACTCTAACCACTAGGCTACCTTCCGCCTCTACACTCTAACCACTAGGCTACCTGCCGCCTCTACACTCTAACCACTAGGCTACCTACCGCCTCCACACTCTAACCACTAGGCTGGCTACCTGCCACTCTGATTATTAATATCATGCATATCTGTATAGAGTACCAAGTTTATTTCTGTGCCTGCCTGTCATTCAGTGGGTTGTCAACTAATACCAAGCTGGATAGTGCTGTTAGGAGCCAGCGCGACACACACACACACACACACACACACACACACACACACACACACACACACACACACACACACACACTGCAATTAAGGTTTACTGGTCAGGCCTGACGGAGAACAGCTAATGAGATCCAGACAGTTTAACTAAGTTCTGACAGATGTTAGCTGTAGTTCTGCTAGGCCCTTTAATTGAATGTCATCTGGACGTGTATCCTCTCTGCTCTCTGGTGGTGGACCACCCTGATAGTGCTGGAGTTGCCTGTCTTGATCCAGTCTGCTAATCTAGTACCCTTGTCTGTGTCCCACATGGCACCCTATGACCCCTGGTCAAAAGTCGTGCACTATGTAGGGAATAGGGTGCTATTTGGAACACACTTTCGGCCTGGGTTTGTCCTGGGTCTGCCCTGGATCTGGTCTGGGTCTGGCCTGGGTCTGTCCTGGGTCTCCCCTGTGTCTGTCCTGGGTCTGGGTCTGGTCTGGGTTTGTCCTGGGTCTGTCCTGGGTCTGTCCTGGGTATGGTCTGGGTTTGTCCTGGGTCTGTCCTGGGACTGTCCTGGGTCTGTCCTGGGTCTGGTCTGGGCTGTCCTGGGTCTATTCTGGGTCTGTCCTGGGTCTGGTCTGGGTCTCCCTGGGTCTGGTCTGGGTCTGGCCTGGGTCTGGTCTGGGTCTCGCCAGGATCTGGCCTGGGTCTGGTCTGGGTCTGTCCTGGGTCTGTCCTGGGTCTGGTCTGGGTCTTTCCTGGGTCTGTTCTGGGTCTGTCCTGGGTCTGGTCTGGGTCTGTCCTAGGTCTGTTCTGGGTCTGTCCTGGGACTCCCCTGGGTCTGTCCTGGGTCTGTCCTGGGTCTGTCCTAAACCAACACTCAAGTGGTTTGAGTGGTTTAAGGGGAAACATTTAAATGTCTTAGAATGGCCTAGTCAAAGCCCAGACCTCAATCCAATTTAGAATATGTGGTATGACTTAAAGATTCCTGTACATCAGCGGAACCCAACCCACTTGAAGGAGCTGGAGCAGTTTTGCCTTGAAGAATGGGCAGAAATCCCAGCAAAAGGTGTCTCTAACAAAGTATTGACTTTGGGGGGGGTGAATAGTTATGCACACTCAAGTTTTCAGTTTTTGTTGTCTTATTTCTTGTTTGTTTCACAATAAAACATATTAAGCATCGTCAAAGTGGTCGGCATGTTGTGTAAATCAACTGATACAAACCCTCCAAAATGTACATTTTAATTCCAGGTTATAAGGCAACAAAATAGGAAAAATGCCAAGGGGGTGAATACTTTAGCAAGCCACTGTATATTGAGAGCCCACTTAATGGTACCTATTTAATGGTCTATGTGTTTATGCTCAGGTTCACCTCTTATTGTTACCTACAGTGGCAGGAAAAAGTATGTGACCAATTTCTGCAGAAGTTGGTCATCAAATTTGATCTGATCTTCATCTAAGTCACAAAATAGTCAAATCACAGTCTGCTTAAACTAATAAACAAACAATTATCAGTTTTCTTTAATGAACACACCGTGTAAACAATCACAGTGCAGGGTGGGAAAAGTTCCCCTGGATTTAATAACTCTTTGACCCTCCTTTGCAGCAATAACCTCAAGGCCAAACGCTTTCTGTAGTTGTGGATCAGACCTGCACAACGGTCAGGAGACAGTTTGCCATTCCTCTTTAACAAAACTGTTAGTTCAGTTTTTGGGATGTCTTTGTGAACTGCTCTCTTTGGGCCAAGCATCTCCATCGGGTGGGAAAAGACTGACTGGGCCACCCAAACTGTTTAAGTTCAGGATGTCTGGTTGAACCGCTCTCTTTGGGCCACAGCATCTCCATCGGGTTGAGGTCAGGACTGACTGGGCCACTCAAACTGTTTCAGTTCAGGATGTCTGGAGGAACCGCTTTTGGGCCACATCATTCCATCAGGTTGAGGTCAAAACTGACTGGGCCACTTCAAACTGTTTCAGTTCAGGATGTCTGGTGTGAACTGCTCTCTTTGGGCCACATCATCTCCATCAGGTTGAGGTCAGGACTGACTGGGCCACTCCAAACTGTTTCAGTTCAGGATGTCTGGTGTGAACCGCTCTCTTTGGGCCACAGCATCTCCATCAGGTTGAGGTCAGGACTGACTGGGCCACTCCAAACTGTTTCAGTTCAGCAATATTCTTGGGATGTCTGGTGTGAACCACTCTCTTTGGGCCACAGCATCTCAATGGGGTTGAGGTCAGGACTGACTGGGCCACTACAAACTGTTTCAGTTCAGCAATATTCTTGGGATGTCTGGTGTGAACCACTCTCTTTGGGCCACAGCATCTCAATGGGGTTGAGGTCAGGACTGACTGGGCCACTACAAACTGTTTCAGTTCAGCAATATTCTTGTTGTTGATTTACTTCTTTGTTTTGTTGTCCTGTTGCATCACCAAACTTCTGTTGAGCTTCAATTGGCAGACAGGTAGCCTTACATTCTCCTGCAAAATGTCTTGATAAACTTGGGAATTCGTTTTTCTGTCAATGATAGCAAGCTGTCCCTGAGGCAGCAAAGCATCACCCAACCATGATGCTCCCTCCACCAGACTTTAAAGTTGGGATGAGGTTTTGATGTTGGTGTGCTGTGCCTTTTTTCTCTCCACACATTGTGTTGTGTGTTGCTTTCAAAAAACTCTACTTTAGTTTCATCTGTCCTCAGAGTATTTTGCCATTAGCGCTGTGGAACATCCAGGTGCTCTTTTGTAGACGTGCAGCAACGTCTTTTTTTAACAGCAGTGGCTTCTTCCGTGGTGTCCTCCCATAAACACCATTCTTGTTTAGTGTTTTACGTATCGTAGACTCATCAACAAAGATGTTAGCATGTTCCAGAGATTTCTGTAAGTCTTTAGCTGACACTCTAGGATTCTTCTTAACCTCATTGAGCATGCTGTGCTGTGCTCTTGCAGTCATCTTTGCAGGACGGCCACTCCTAGGGAGAGTAGCAACAGTGCTGAACTTTCTCCATTTATAGACAATTTGTCTTACTGTGGACTGATGAACATCAAGGCTTTTAGAGATACTTTTGTAACCCTTTCCAGCTTTATGCAAGTCAACAATTCTTAACCTTGGGTCTTCTGAGATCTCTTTTGTTCGAGGCATGGTTCACATCAGGCAATGCCTCTTGTGAATAGCAAAGTCAAATTTTGTGAGTGTTTTTTATCGGGCTCTAACCAACATCTCCAATCTCGTCTCATTGATTGTACTCCAGGTTAGCTGACACCTGACTCCAATTATCTTTTGGAATGTTTAAATGATGTATTCAATATAGACAAGTACAATACAATAATTTGTGTGTTATTAGTTTAAGCACACTGTGTTTGTCTGTTGTTGTGACTTAGATGAAGATCAGATCACATTTTATGAAATCCAAAGTGTTCACATACTTAATGGTACTTATTTAATGCTCTATTTATTTATTCTGATGTTTACCACTTAATGGTACCTATTTAATTATCAATTTAATTATCTATTTAATTATCTATTTAATTATCTATTTAATTATCTATTTAATTATCTAATTATTTATTCTGATGTTTACCACGTAATGGTACCTATTTAATTATCTATTTAATTATCTATTTAATTATCTATTTAATTATCTAATTATTTATTCTGATGTTTACCACTTAATGGTACCTATTTAATTATCTATTTAATTATCTATTTAATTATCTATTTAATTATCTATTTAATTATCTAATTATTTATTCTGATGTTTACCACTTAATGGTACCTATTTAATTATGTATTTAATTATCTATTTAATTATCTATTTAATTATGTATTTAATTATCTATTTAATTATCTATTTAATTACCTATTTAATTATCTATTTAATTATCTATTTAATTATCTATTTAATTACCTATTTAATTACCTATTTAATTATCTATTTAATTATCTATGTAATTATCTATTTAATTATCTATTTAATTATCTATTTAATTATCTATTTAATTATCTATTTATTGCTCTGACTGCCAGTGATCTGGTCTTCGTAATGTCTCTTTATAAAAGCCAACTTAGTGTGAGAGACACTTAACTCTATTTCATTGATCATATATTTAACCACCAACTTAGTTGATATAGTCATGTATGCTGAGGAAAGCAGAAGATGAGAAACTCATCCAATATACACATGAGTGGATCAACACAGAGGAGGTCAGCTGAAGTATTTGTGGGGTGGGGTGCTGCTAGTTAACATTCTCCACAGCAGTGGCAGAGAGAGAGAGAGAGAGAGAGAGAGAGAGAGATACAGACTCTGGTTATGTATCTGTCCCATTCCTCTAGCACCAGGCAGGCTGGGGGTGCCATTCGGGACACAGAGTGAGGTTTGGCAAGGCAGGGTAATATGACTCGATTTCCCTAATGGTTGTGTCGGGGGAGGACTGTACAATAGTCTTTTTGAAAGGGGGGACTTACAGACACCCTCCCTGCCATTTCAGAGCAAACAAAGTCTTGATGCAATCTCCCCTTTTTATTTTCTGTGCCCAGTCTGGCTTCTTTCTGTCAGAGTGTGTGTGACTGTCCGTGTGTGTGACTGTCCGTGTGTGTGACTGTCCGTGTGTGTGACTGTCCGTGTTGTGACTCCAAAGTGTGTGACTGTCCAGTCACTGTCCGTGCATGTGACTGTCCGTGTGTGTGTGTGACTGTCCGTGTGTGTCTGTCCGTGTGTGTGTGTGTGTGACTGTCCCCTGTCCCTGGCGTGTGTGACTGTCCGTGCTGTCTGTGTGTGACTGTCCGTGACTGTCCGTGTGTGTGTGTGACTGTCCGTGGACTGTCTGTGTGTGTGACTGTCCGTGTGTGTGTGTGACTGTCCGTGTGTGTGACTGTCCGTGTGTGTGTGTGTGTGTGCGTGTGTGTGTGACTGCCCGTGTATTCACAAATGTGTGTCTGTCTTTGGACAGAGTAGAGAAACAAACCCGGTGCAGGATCGTCTGATTGGTCTGACTGAGGGAGATGCTGGTTGTCTATTGGTCAGGACATTGTTGTTTCTTCCTCTGTCTGTCTGTCTGTCTGTCTGTCTGTCTGTCTGTCTGTCTGTCTGTCTGTCTGTCTGTCTGTCTGTCTGTCTGTCTGTCTGTCTGTCTGTCTGTCTGTCTGTCTGTCTGTCTGTCTGTCTGTCTGTCTGTCTGTCTGTGGATAGATGTTTCTTGATATTCAGAGGCTGCTGTCTCTATTATCATGTATCTACATTGGTCTTCTGTCACACTTTTGTTTGATTTCTATCATGTATGGAATCAACATTAGAACTCACTGTATTCTGCTCTCAAATTTTAGTGAAGTGAAGTGAGGGGTAGGGAGAGGGGTGAAGGGTGAGGTGAGGGGTGAGGGGAGGTGAAGGGTGAGGGGGGTTTTGGGGTGAGGGGAGGGTGGGGTGAGGTGAGGTGAGGGGAGGTAAGGGGGGGGTGAGGTGAGGGGGTGAGGGGTGAGGTGAGGGGTGAAGGGTGAGGGGTGAGGGGTGAGGGGAGGTGAAGGGTGAGGTGAGGAGAGGTGAGGGTTGAGGTGAGGGGAGGGGAGGTGAGGGGTGAGGTGAGGGGTGAAAGGTGAGGGGAGGGGAGGTGAGGGGTGAGGTGAGGGGTGAAGGGTGAGGGGAGGGGTGAAGCGTGAGGGGTGAGGTGAGGGGAGGGGAGGGGAGGGGTGAAGGGTGAGGTGAGGGGTGATGTGAGGGGAGGGGAGGGGTGATTTATCTGTTTTGATGTAGGTGATTTGGAATCGTGAACCACCTCTTGTGAAGAGGCATCCCTGCCTAAGACTTGTGATTCTAAATGTCTCCTTCAGACCTAGATAATGCACATTTTCATCTAATGGTTTAGATATTGGGTTGGTGAGCAGGACCCCCAGGTTCATTCTTGAAAGTTAAACTAACATGCTCTCTCCTCCTCATCTCAAGGAGATGTTTGAGGAACATCAATTATCTGTCACTTCTCTTCTCTTCGTGAGCTGTGACTTGAGAATACTCTGTTCTGATGTCTTCTCTCTCTTCTTTACAGGGTGACATCCAGCAGCTGCTGATTGTGGCCGACCCGCGGGCAGCGTACGACTACTGTGAACACTACAGCCCCGACTGTGCAACGCCTCATCAGGAGCAGCCACAGGCACAGGAACCAGAGGATGAGGTATGGAGAGAGGGAGGGAGGGAGGGAGGGAGGGAGGGAGGGAAAGGGAAAGAGAGAAAGGGAGAGAGAGAGGGAGAGGGGGAGAGAGAAAGGGAGAGAGAGAGAGAGATGGTTGATAGTGTGTTCTTGTAACATAAGGTGTATCGGTGGAGCTGATACCTTTATAAAACGTATGTCATCCCAATTGTGTGGGTCTTTAAATCCTTTGAAGACATATTACATAACACAATCATTTATAGACACAAACAGTGTGAATGAAGTATTCTCCTTGCAATTTCTGATGAAGACCAGCAGCTCAAAGCCTACCTTTTTGGCTTAGGAATGTCTGTGTATCTCAGAGCCTCTCGGTCTAGTTAAAAACATTGAACGTCTGATGAAACATTTAACAAGGTTCTCATGTGAAACATATATATATATTTTATTTTTCTCTCATCTATTTGTACCTATTTATTTATCAATTTGATGTTCCATTGATGGAGATACGATCATACAGCATTTCAATACCGACTCGGATGTTTTCACTGATCTCCGCCTGATTTGAGTTTCATTGTCGACGTTCTCCAACTCCACGTAAATCCCTCAAACACACAATCGTCCTCTCTCCCTGTCTCTCTCTCCCTGTCTCTCTCTCCCTGTCTCTCCCTGTCTCTCTCTCCCTGTCTCTCCCTGTCTCTCTCTCCCTCTCTCCCTGTCTCTCCCTGTCTCTCCTCTCTCTCTCTCTCTCCCTCTCTCTCTCTCTCTCCCTCTCTCCCTGTCTCTCCCTGTCTCTCCCTGTCTCTCTCTCCCTCTCTCCCTGTCTCTCCCTGTCTCTCCCTGTCTCTCTCTCTCTCTCTCTCCCCTGTCTCTCTCCCTGTCTCTCCCTGTCTCTCTCCCTGTCTCTCCCTCTCTCTCTCTCTCCTCTCTCCCTGTCTCTCTCTCTCTCTCTCTCTCCCTGTCTCTCTCTCTCCTCTCTCTCCCTGTCTCTCCCTCTCTCTCTCTCCCCTGTCTCTCTCTCCCTCTCTCCCTCTCTCCCTGTCGCTCTCTCCCTCTCTCTCCTCTCCCTCTCCCCTGTCTCTCTCTCTCTCCCTGTCTCTCTCTCTCTCCCTCTCTCCCTGTCTCTCTCTCCCTCTCTCCCTCTCTCCCTGTCTCTCTCTCTCTCTCTCCCTCTCTCCCTGTCTCTCTCTCCCTCTCTCCCTGTCTCTCTCCCTGTCTCTCTCCCTGTCTCTCTCTCTCTCCTGTCTCTCTCCCTGTCTCTCTCCCTGTCTCTCTCCCCTGTCTCTCTCCCTGTCTCTCTCCCTGTCTCTCCCTGTCTCTCTCTCTCTCCCCTCTCTCCCTGTCTCTCTCCTGTCTCTCTCCCTGTCTCTCTCTCTCTCCCTCTCTCCCTGTCTCTCCCTGTCTCTCTCTCCCTCTCTCCCTGTCTCTCTCCCTGTCTCTCTCTCTCTCCCTCTCTCCCTGTCTCTCTCCCTGTCTCTCTCCCTGTCTCTCTCCTGTCTCTCTCCCTGTCTCTCTCCCTGTCTCTCTCCCTGTCTCTCTCCCTCTCTCCCTGTCTCTCTCCCTGTCTCTCTCTCTCTCCCTCTCTCTCTCTCCCTGTCTCTCTCCCTGTCTCTCTCTCTCCTCTCTCCCTGTCTCTCCCTGTCTCTCCCTGTCTCTCTCCCCTCTCTCCCTGTCTCTCTCCCTGTCTCTCTCCCTGTCTCTCTCTCTCTCCCTCTCTCCCTGTCTCTCCCTGTCTCTCTCTCCCCCTCTCTCCCTCTCTCCCTGTCTCTCTCCCTGTCTCTCCCTCTCTCCCTGTCTCTCCCTGTCTCTCTCCCTGTCTCTCCCTGTCTCTCTCTCCCTCTCTCTCTCTCTCTCTCCCTCTCTCCCTGTCTCTCCCTGTCTCTCTCCCTCTCTCCCTGTCTCTCTCTCCCTCCTCTCTCTCTCTCTCTCTCTCTCTCCCTGTCTCTCTCTCTCTCCTCTCTCCCTGTCTCTCTCCCTGTCTCTCCCTGTCTCTCTCTCCCTCTCTCTCTCTCTCCCTCTCTCCCTGTCTCTCTCCCTGTCTCTCTCTCTCTCCCTGTCTCTCCCTGTCTCTCTCTCTCCCTGTCTCTCCCTGTCTCTCTCCCTGTCTCTCTCTCTCCCTCTCTCCCTGTCTCTCTCCCTGTCTCTCTCTCTCTCCCTCTCTCCCTGTCTCTCTCTCTCTCCCTGTCTCTCTCTCTCTCCCTCTCTCCCTGTCTCTCTCTCTCCCTGTCTCTCTCTCTCTCCTGTCTCTCTCTCTCTCCCTGTCTCTCTCTCTCTCCCTGTCTCTCTCTCTCTCCCTGTCTCTCTCCCTGTCTCCTCTCTCCCTCTCTCCCTGTCTCTCCACTCCCTGTCTCTCTCCCTGTCTCTCTCTCCCTGTCTCTCTCCCTGTCTCTCCCTGTCTCTCTCTCTCTCCCTCTCTCCCTGTCTCTCTCTCTCTCCCTCTCTCCCTGTCTCTCTCTCTCCCCTCTCCCTGTCTCTCTCTCCCTCTCTCCTTCTCTCCCTGTCTCTCTCTCCTCTCTCCCTCTCTCCCCTGTCGCTCTCTCCCTCTCTCCTCTCTCCCTCTCTCCCTGTCTCTCTCTCTCTCCCTGTCTCTCTCTCTCCCCTCTCTCCCTGTCTCTCTCTCCCTCTCTCCCTGTCTCTCTCTCTCCTCTCTCCCTGGGGTCCCTGTCTCTCTCTCCCTCTCTCCCTGTCTCTCTCTCCTCTCTCTCTCTCTCCCTCTCTCCCTGTCTCTCTCTCTCTCTCTCCCTGTCTCTCTCTCCCTCTCTCCCTCTCTCCCTGTCTCTCTCTCCCTCTCTCCTGTCTCTCTCTCCTCTCTCTCTCTCTCTCTCTCTCTCTCTCTCTCTCTCTCCCTCTCTCCTGTCTCTCTCTCCCTCTCTCCCTGTCTCTCTCTCCCTCTCTCTCTCCTCTCTCTCTCTCTCTCTCCTCTCTCCCTGTCTCTCTCTCTCTCCCTCTCTCCCTGTCTCTCCCTCTCTCCCTCTCTCCCCAAAGCCACATTCTTCAGCCAAATCCACCTAATTGAAATACAATGCTTTGTGTCTGGGTTTATTTCTCTCCAAATCGCACCCTATTCCCTACATAGTGCACTACGTTAGACCAGAGCCATGTGGGATGTAGACTCCGTATTGTGATAGTCTGTCCTGAAGGGAACGGTGATGTTCACTATGAGCTCACACTACAAACTTTCCGTATCCTTCTGCCACAAAGTCTGAGCCCTCGCTCTGTTGTGTGTATGTGTGTGTGTACGAATGGACTCAGTGATTTATACCTATAATGAGTCCACCAGGCTCAGGAGCTCAGTTCTCCCTCTCTGGGGTCACACACACACACTCTCTCTCTCTCTCTCTCTCTCTCTCTCTCTCTCTCTCTCTCTCTCTCTCTCTCTTTGCCTGTGAAATATAAACCTACCACCGCTAGATTGATGCCCAGCCCACTACCTGGAAAACCAACCACTGCTGCTAGGGGTTATATTGCCTCTCTAAATAATTTCTAGCCTGATCCCAGGTCTGTTAGTGCTGTAGGTCTGTTAGTGCTGTAGGTCTGTTAGTCTAGCCAGTTGGCTATACAGCACTATCTTAACCTGGTCCCAGGTCTGTTAGGCTGGCCTGTTGGCTATACAGCACTATCTTAACCTGGTCCAAGGTCTGTTAGTGCTGTATAGCTAACTGGCTAGCCTATCTTAACCTTGTCCAAGGTATGTTAGTGCTGTAGAGCTAACTGGCTAGCCTATCTTAACCTGGTCCCAGGTCTGTTAGTGCTGTATAGCTAACTGGCTAGCCTATCTTAACCTGGTCCAAGGTCTGTTAGTGCTGTATAGCTAACTGGCTAGCCTATCTTAACCTGGTCCAAGGTCTGTTAGTGCTGTATAGCTAACTGGCTAGCCTATCTTAACCTGGTCCCAGGTCTGTTAGTGCTGTATAGCTAACTGGCTAGCCTATCTTAACCTGGTCCCAGGTCTGTTAGTGCTGTATAGCTAACTGGCTAGCCTATCTTAACCTGGTCCAAGGTCTGTTAGGCTGGCCTGTTGGCTATACAGCACTATATTAACCTGGTCCCAGGTCTGTTAGTGCTGTATAGCTAACTGGCTAGCCTATCTTAACCTGGTCCAAGGTCTGTTAGTGCTGTATAGCTAACTGGCTAGCCTATCTTAACCTGGTCCCAGGTCTGTTAGTGCTGTATAGCTAACTGGCTAGCCTATCTTAACCTGGTCCAAGGTCTGTTAGGCTGCTGTTGCTAACAGCACTATCTTAACCTGGTCCAAGGTCTGTTAGTGCTGTATAGCTAACTGGCTAGCCTATCTTAACCTGGTCCAATGTCTGTTAGGCTGGCCTGTTGGCTATACAGCACTATCTTAACCTGGTCCCAGGTCTGTTAGTGCTGTATAGCTAACTGGCTAGCCTATCTTAACCTGGTCCAAGGTCTGTTAGTGCTGTATAGCTAACTGGCTAGCCTATCTTAACCTGGTCCAAGGTCTGTTAGTGCTGTATAGCTAACTGGCTAGCCTATCTTAACCTGGTCCCAGGTCTGTTAGTGCTGTATAGCTAACTGGCTAGCCTATCTTAACCTGGTCCAAGGTCTGTTAGGCTGGCCTGTTGGCTATACAGCACTATATTAACCTGGTCCCAGGTCTGTTAGTGCTGTATAGCTAACTGGCTAGCCTATCTTAACCTGGTCCAAGGTCTGTTAGTGCTGTAGAGCTAACTGGCTAGCCTATCTTAACCTGGTCCCAGGTCTGTTAGTGCTGTAGAGCTAACTGGCTAGCCTATCTTAACCTGGTCCAATGTCTGTTAGGCTGGCCTGTTGGCTTACAGCACTATCTTAACCTGGTCCAAGGTCTGTTAGTGCTGTATAGCTAACTGGCTAGCCTATCTTAACCTGGTCCCAGGTCTGTTAGGCTGACTGTTGGATGACAGCACTATCTTAACCTGGTCCCAGGTCTGTTAGTGCTGTATAGCTAACTGGCTAGCCTATCTTAACCTGGTCCAAGGTCTGTTAGTGCTGTATAGCTGACTGGCTACATATCTTAACCTGGTCCCAGGTCTGTTAGTGCTGTAAGCTAACTGGCTACCTATCTTAACCTGGTCCAAGGTCTGTTAGTGCTGTAGAGCTAACTGGCTAGCCTATCTTAACCTGGTCCAAGGTCTGTTAGTGCTGTAGAGCTAACTGACCATATCTTGAATGGTCCCAGGTCTGTTAGTGCTGTATAGAACTGGACCTATCTTAACCTGGTCCAAGGTCTGTTAGTGCTGTAGAGCTAACTGGCTAGCCTAACTCTGGTCTGACAAAAGGAATTTGTGTTTTTCAACAAACAACAGGATAGAAATAATAGTGCTGTGTTTTGATAATTAAATGGAATTATAGCCAAGGTACAGAAGGAGTAGAACATCTTGGTCCTGGAAAACATTGTTTTGACGTTGCCAAGACTAGTCTGAGAATAGGGAGCATTAAGAAAAGGTTGAGACACTTATCTTCCAACTTCTGTTAAGGAGATTATTTAAGAGGGCCACATTTAGATGGTTAGAGTCTTAGACTGAAGATGACCACATTGAGATGGATAGAGTCTTTAACTGAAGATGACCACATTGAGATGGATAAAATCTTTCACTGAAGATGACCACATTGAGATGGGATAAAGTCTGACTGAAGATGACCACATTGAGATGGATAGAGTCTTTAACTGAAGATGACCACATTGAGATGGATAAAATCTTTCACTGAAGATGACCACATTGAGATGGGATAGAGTCTGACTGAAGAGGACCTCGTTGAGACTCTTTGAGAGTCTTTGACTGAAGAGGACCTTGTTGAGATGGATAGAGTCTTTGACTGAAGATGACCACATTGAGATGGATAGAGTCTTTGACTAAAGATGACCACATTGAGATGGATAAAGTCTTTCACTGAAGATGACCACATTGAGATGGATAGAGTCTTTGACTGAAGATGACCACATTGAGATGGATAGAGTCTTTGACTGAAGATGACCACATTGAGATGGATAGAGTCTTTGACTGAAGATGACCACATTGAGATGGATAGAGTCTTTGACTGAAGATGACCACATTGAGATGGATAGAGTCTTTGACTGAAGATGACCACATTGAGATGGATAAAGTCTTTGACTGAAGATGACCACATTGAGATGGGATAGAGTCTTTGACTGAAGATGACCTCATTGAGATGGATAGAGTCTGACTGAAGAGGACCTCGTTGAGATGGATAGAGTCTTTGACTGAAGAGGACCTCGTTGAGATGGATAGAGTCTGACTGAAGAGGACCTCGTTGAGATGGATAGAGTCTTTGACTGAAGATGACCACATTGAGATGGATAGAGTCTTTGACTGAAGATGACCACATTGAGATGGATAGAGTCTTTGACTGAAGATGACCACATTGAGATGGGATAGAGTCTTTGACTGAAGATGACCTCGTTGAGATGGATAGAGTCTTTGACTGAAGAGAACCTCCTTGAGATGGATAGTCTTTGACTTAAGAGAACCTCGTTGAGATGGATAGAGTCTTTGACTGAAGAGAACCTCGTTGAGATGGATAGAGTCTTTGACTGAAGATGACCTCGTTAAGATGGGATAGAGTCTTTGACTGAAGAGAACCTCGTTGAGATGGATAGAGTCTTTGGCTGAAGATGACCTCGTTGAGACTCGTTGAGAGTCTTTAGCCGTGTCTAGACTCGGCAGCTTTTAGTGTTCTGATCATGAAATTCCGAACGCATCACCCGTCTCAACCTAGATTTTAAATGTGTCTATGGCATCCAGATTCACTTTTTCTATATTCAAATGCCAGTATGCATTCTACAAACGGTGGAATATGCTAATAACACAACAACTACTGATGGAAATAGCTAACTACTGTAGCTAACTAGCCCCCCACCCCCCACCTTCCCTAACTCGGACGACGCAGGGTCAATTGTGTGTGTCTCCCAGTCACGGCCGGCTGTGACACAGCCTGGGATCGAACCCCGATTCTGTAGTGGCGCCTCAGCAATTCGACGCGGTGCATTAGATCGTTGCGCCACCCGGGAGTCTTTGACGGAATCCCGGTGAGTCTTTGACGGAATCCCGGTGAGTCTTTGAATCCCGGTGAGTCTTTGACGGAATCCTTGTTGTTTTCAACGAGTCGATGGAACAACTTTATAGGAAGGGCTATTCTAGGTTATAACAAAAATAAAATCAGTCAATCGAGTCAATAGTTATTATATGATCAACCAATCAGGTGTTCCATCTGTTTATCAGATGATGGACGGATGGAGGGATGAAGGGTCAAGGGGTTCAATGTTCATAACATGTCTTTGACCCTAGGGGCTAGGTAAGGGTCAGGGTATATCTGGTAGATACCCTGACCCCTACCTAGCCCCTAATACTTTGCAACACACAGACACATGCAAGAGGAGAGAGGCAGGGATGAGAAGAGGGATGTAGCAAGAGGGGGAGTCTTTTATGAGCACGCTTAAATATTTATCTCTTTAAACTTTTTAAACTTTCTCGCCTGTGGTGGGGAATTCTTCAGGCTTGGCCAGGCTCTCAAACCTCATAAATATACTGTCCCCGGGCTCTATCTCATTCCCTTTTCCTCTCTCTCTCTCTCTCTCTCTCTCTCTCTCTCTCTCTCTCTCTCTCTCTCTCTCTCTCTCTCTCTCTCTCTCTCTCTCTCTCTCTCTCTCTCTCTCTCTTCCCTCTCTCTCTCTCCCTTTCTCTCTCTCTCTCTCTCTCTCTCTCTCTCTCTCTCTCTCTCTCTCTCTCTCTCTCTCTTCCCTCTCTCTCTCTCTCTCTCTCTCTCTCTCTCTCTCTCTCTCTCTTCCCTCTCTCTCGCTCTCTCTCTCTTTTCCCACCCTCTCTCTCTTTCTCTGTCAGACTCCTTCAATTTCTGTCTCTCTCTCTCTCTCTCTCTCTCTCTCTCTCTCCCTCTCTCTCTCTCTCTCTCTCTCTCTCTCTCTCTCTTTCCCTACCTCTCTCTCTCTCTCTCTTTTCCCACCCTCTCTCTCTTTCTCTGTCAGACTCCTTCAATTTCTGTCTCTCTCTCTCTCTCTATCTCTCTATTATTTTGAGTTCAGCAGTTGAACTTGAACTAATATTTATTTGTCCCCTCGGTATCAGTGCTAGAACCCGGTCAGTAGCCTGTTAACAGAGATACAGTATCTGGGACAAGAACCCTGTCAGTAGCCTGTTAACAGAGATACAGTATCTGGGACAAGAACCCTGTCAGTAGCCTGTTAACAGAGATACAGTATCTGGGACAAGAACCCTGTCAGTAGCCTGTTAACAGAGATACAGTATCTGGGACAAGAACCCTGTCAGTAGCCTGTTAACAGAGATACAGTATCTGGGACAAGAACCCTGTCAGTAGCCTGTTAACAGAGATACAGTATCTGGGACAAGAACCCTGTCAGTAGCCTGTTAACAGAGATACAGTATCTGGGACAAGAACCCTGTCAGTAGCCTGTTAACAGAGATACAGTATCTGGGACAAGAACCCTGTCAGTAGCCTGTTAACAGAGATACAGTATCTGGGACAAGAACCCTGTCAGTAGCCTGTTAACAGAGATACAGTATCTGGGACAAGAACCCTGTCAGTAGCCTGTTAACAGAGGTACCGTATCTGGGACTAGAACCCTGGCCGTAGCCTATTAACAGAGGTACCGTATCTGGGACTAGAACCCTGGCCGTAGCCTATTAACAGAGGTACCGTATCTGGGACTAGAACCCGGTCAGTAGTCTGTTAACAGAGATACCGTATCTGGGACAAGAACCCTGTCAGTAGCCTGTTAACAGAGGTACCGTATCTGGGACTAGAACCCTGGCCGTAGCCTGTTAACAGAGGTACCGTATCTGGGACTAGAACCCGGTCAGTAGCCTGTTAACAGAGGTACCGTATCTGGGACTAGAACCCTGGCCGTAGCCTATTAACAGAGGTACCGTATCTGGGACTAGAACCCGGTCAGTAGTCTGTTAACAGAGATACCGTATTTCAAAGTAGATGTCCTAACCGACTTGCCAAAACTATAGTTTGTCAACAAGAAATTTGTGGAGTGGTTGAAAAATGAGTTTTAATGACTCCAACCAAAGTGTATGTAAACTTCTGACTTCAACTGTATGTTATTCAGATATACAGTTGAAGTCGGAAGTTTACATGCACTTAGGTTGATGTCATTAAAACTCGTTTTTAAACCACTCCACAAATTCGTTTAGGACATCTACTTTGTGCATGACACAAGTAATTTTTCCAACAATTGTTTACAGACAGATTATTTCACTTATAATTTACTGTATCACAATTCCAGTGGGTCAGAAGTTTACATACAGTAAGTTGACTGTGCCTTTAAACAGTTTGGAAAATTCCAGAAAATTATGTCATTGCTTTAGAAGCTTCTGATAGGCTAATTGACATAATTTGAGTCAATTGGGGGTGTACTTGTGGATGTATATCAAGGCCGACCTTCAATCTCAGTGCCTCGTTGCTTGACATCATGGCAAAAAATCAAAAGAAATCAGCCAGGACCTCAGAAAAAAATGTAGACCTCCACAAGTCTGGTTCATCCTTGGGAGCAATTTCCAAATGCCTGAAGGTACCACGTTCATCTGTACAAAAAATAGTATGCAAGTATAAACACCATGGGACCACGCAGCCATCATACCACTCAGGAAGGAGACGCGTTCTGTCTCCTAGAGATGAAAGTACTTTGGTGCGAAAAGTGCAAATCAATCCCAGAACAACAGCAAAGGACATTGTGAAGATGCTGGAGGAAACAGGTACAAAAGTATCTATATCCACAGTAAAACGAGTCCTATATCGACATAACCTGAAAGGCCGTTCAGCAAGGAAGAAGCCACTTCTCCAAAACCACCATAAAAAATCCAGACTATGGTTTGCAACTGCACATGGGGACAAAGATGTCCTCTGGTCTGGTGAAACAAAAATAGAAGTGTTTGGCCATAATGACCATCGTTATGTTTGGAGAGAAAAGGGGGAGGCTTGCAAGCCGAAGAACACCATCCCAACCGTGAAGCACAGGGGTGGCAGCATCATGTTGTGGGGGTGCTTTGCTGTAGGAGGGACTGGTGAACTTCGCAAAATATATGCCATCATGAGGCAGGAAAATTATGTGGATATATTGAAGCAACATCTCAAGACATCAGTAAGGAAGTTAAAGGATGCTTGCAAATGGGTCTTCCAAATGAACAATGTGCGAACAAGGAGACCTACAGACATGACTCAGTTACACCAGCTCTGTCAGTAGGAATGGGACAAAATTCACCCAACTTATTGTGGGAAGCTTGTGGAAGGCTACCCGAAACGTTTGACCCAAGTTAAACAATTTACTGGCAATGCTACCAAATACTAATTGAGTGTATGTAAACTTCTGACCCACTGAGAATGTGATGAAAGAAACAAAAGCTGAAATAAATCATTCTCTCTACTATTATTCTGACATTTCACAATCTTAAAATAAAGTGGTGATCCTAACTGACCTAAGACAGGAATTTTTACTAAGATTAAATGTCAGGAACTGTCGAAAACTAAGTTTAAATGTTTTTGGCTAAGTTGTATGTAAACTTCAGACTTCAGCTGTAGATGGGAGGGTTTGAAGGGGGAGCTGAAGGGTACGACTAAAAATAACAACAACAGAAAAGTGTACTGATATTAAATATACTCTGTCTGTAAAATGTACAGTACATACTGTATATGTCCTCCTTTCACAGACTATAAACACACACACACATATACACACAGACACACACACACATACACACACACACACACACACACACACACACACACACACACACACACACACACACACACACACACACACACACACACACACACACACACACACACACGTGTTTTACTATCTTTGTGGGGACCAAACAATTTATTCCTAACACTAACCTTAATTCCAAACCCCTCATCTGCAAACGTAACATCTAACCCTAACCCCAATTCTAACCCTAACCCCTAACCCCAATTCTAACCCTAAACCTAACCCCTAACCCCAATTCTAACCCTAAACCCTAACCCCTAACCCCAATTCTAACCCTAAACCTAACCCCTAACCCCAATTCTAACCCTAAACCCTAACCCCTAACCCCAATTCTAACCCTAAACCCTAACCCCTAACCCCAATTCTAACCCTAAACCTAACCCCTAACCCCAATTCTCACCCTAAACCTAACCCCTAACGCCAATTATAACCCTAAACCCTAACCCCTAACCCCAATTCTAACCCTAAACCCCTAACCCCTAAGCCTAAAATAGCCTTTTTTTTCTGGCGAAATGTCCACACTTGTCAGAATCTTCCTTGTTTTCCTTGACTTCTGGTTCCCACAAGGATAGTGACACCACCAACAACAACAACAACACACACACGTTGAGTTTCACATGACCAGTAATAAGGGTTCATGATTGCAGTGTTGAAGAGGGCAGTAAAAACCCAGCATGCATTAAAAACAGGATGTTAAATGCTAGCCAATGAAAACTCATGTGCCTGGGCCGTGTTTTTCAACTGCCAAAGATCGCCTATAGGCCTCTACCAAGCCACTCTGAAAGACCTTTCTAAAAATGGTTGTGTGTGTGTGTGTGTGTGTGTTTATGGGTGAACCCTTATGGGCAACCTAAACATAGCAGGGGATTTAATTACAATTCTGAAAGTAGATACAGGTCTTTAAGTTACAGTACTTTGAGAGACATAAAACATAACGTCTGATTCCCACAGGGCCCAAGTGGCTCTGGTCTAAAGTAGTGCACTATGTAGGGAATAGGCTGCCATAGGGCTCTGGTCTAAAGTAGTGCACTCTGTATAGGGAATAGGGTGCCATAGGGCTCTGGTCAAATGTAGTGCACTCTGTATAGGGAATAGGGTGCCATAGGGCTCTGGTCTAAAGTAGTGCACTATATAGGGAATAGCGTGCCATTTGGGATGCAACAAAAGAGTGGTTGGACTTGATCAACTCATTCATTAATTACTAGCTTCCTTTTAATATATGGTGTAGTTAATTTATTCATTACTAGCTTCTGAGAAATAAGAAGAAATATGAAGAACACGATAAGGAAGTAAGTTAGGAGGTAGATACGTATAGGGGTAAGGATACCATATACAGGGTCAGTTCAGTACCATATCTACAACGTGCAGGGATACTGGAGTGATGGAGGTAGATACGTATAGGGGCAAGGGGACAGGGATACTGGTGCACCGGGTACCGCCTGCCGTGCCGGAAGCAGAGAGAATAGTCTAAGACATGGGTGGTTGGAGTATTTAACGATTTACCTTCATCTGACACCGCCTGGTATAGAGGTCCTGGATGGCAGGGAGATGGGCCCCAGTGATGTACTGGGCTGTCCGCACCACTTTCTGTAGCGCCATGGGATCGAGGGCGATGTTGTTGCCATACTAGGCAATGATGCAGACGGTCAAAATACTCTCAACGGTGCAGCCGTAGAACTTTTTTTGAGGATTTGAGTGTCCATGCCAAACTTGTTCAACCTCCTGAGAGGCGAGAGGCGCTGTCGTGCCTTCTTCTTCTTGACTGTGCGCGAGTGCTTGGACCATTTTAAGTCTTAGTGATTTGGACATTTGAAGCTGTCAACCTGCTCCACTGCAACCCTGTCGATGTGGATGGGGTGACTCGCCCCCCCCCCCCTCGTTTCCTGTAGTCCACAATCAGCTGCTTGGTGTTACTGACGTTGAGGGAGAGCTTGTTTCTCTGGCACCACACTGCCAGGTCACTGACCTGGCAGCCCTGTAGGCTGACTCAGCCTACCACTGTCGTGTTGTCAGCAAACTTGATGATGGTGTTGGAGTCGTGGGTGGCCATGCAGTTGTGGGTGAATAGGGAGAACAGGAAGGGACTAAGTACACACCCCTGTGGAGCCACTGTGTTGAGGGTCAGCGTGGCGAAGGTAATATTGCCTACCCTCACCACCTGGGGTCGGCCCGTCGGGAAGTCCAGGATCCAGTTGCAGAGGGAGGAGTTCAGACCCAGAGTCCTAAGCCTGGTGACGACTTTGGAGGGGTCAATAATGTTGAACTCTGAGCTGTAGTCAATGAACAGCATTCTAGATGGGTGAGGGCAGTGTGGAGAGAGCAAATGAGATTGCGTCATCTATGGATCTGTTGGGGGGGTATGCAAATTGGGGTGGGTCTAGGTTGTCTGGGAAGGTGAGGTTAATGTGTGCTATAACCAGCCTCTCAAAGCACTTCCTGATTACAGATGTGAGTGCTACAGGGTGGTAGTCATTGTGGCATGAAGCCTTAGAGTTATTTGGAACAGGGATGATTGTGGTCATCTTAAAACATGTGTGGATTACAGACTGGGACAAGGAGAGGTTGAAAATGAACGTGAATATGCCTGCCAGCTGTTTTGCGCATGCTATGAGAACACGCCATGGAATACAGTCAGGCCCTGCTGCCTTGTGGGTGTTGACCTGATTAAAGACCTTTCTCAGGTCGGCCTCGGAGAGCGAGATCAACCAATCCACTGGGTCGGTGATGGCCCTCACAGCCAGCACAATATTGTTGTTGTCAAAGCGTGCATAAACTGCATTGAGTTCATCTGGTTGAGAGGCATTGTTGGGCAGATCACGGTTGGGTCTTCCTTTGTAATCTGTAATGGACTGTAGCTCCTGCCACATGCAGTGGGTGTGGGAGCCTGAGTAATATGATTCCACATTCATCCTATATTGTCCTTTTTGCTCGTTTGATGACTCTGCAGAGGTCATAGCTGGCCTTTTGTACTTACTTATTCCTGTCCTCGGCCGTAGCCTCAGGGTTGTCTGCAATAGCTCTGTCCTTTAGTTTAGCTCCAACCTCGATGTTAATCCAGGGCTTTTAATTAGGGAATCAGCAAACAATCACTTTGGGGACAATTTTGCCGATGGATTTTCTAATGAAGCCGGTGACGGAGATGGTGAGCTCCTCTCGAAACAGATTCCAAACAGATTCCAAACAGATTCCAAACAGATTCCAAACAGATTCCAATCAGATTCCAAACAGATTCAAAACAGATTCCAATCAGATTCCAATCAGATTCCAATCAGATTCAAACAGATTCCAAACAGATTCCAAACAGATTCCAATCAGATTCCAAACAGATTCCAAACAGATTCCAATCAGATTCCAATCAGATTCCAAACAGATTCCAAACAGATTCAAAACAGATTCCAATCAGATTCCAAACAGATTCCAATCAAATTCCAATCAGATTCCAAACAGATTCCAAACAGATTCCAAACAGATTCCAAACAGATTCCAAACAGATTCCAAACAGATTCCAATCAGATTCCAATCAGATTCCAAACAGATTCCAAACAGATTCCAAACAGATTCCAATCAGATTCCAAACAGATTCCAAACAGATTCCAATCAGCGCTAGTAAAGCAGTCGTGTAGCATAATCTCTGATTCTGGTGACCACTTCTCAACGGAGCGAGTCACTGGTATTTCCTGTTTGAGTTTCTGCTTGTAAAGATGAAGCGAGAGTACTGATTTGGACAATGGCGGACAAGGGAGGGGCTTGTATGCTTGTTTGTGGGTAGAATAGCACTAGGACTTTATCGTCCCTTGTGGCAGTGGAGATGTGTTGATGGAAGTTGAGCATCACGTGTCGTAGAGACGCAGAATTAAAATCACTGGAAACCAGAAAAGGAGCTGCTAGATGTTGGTTGTCTTGCCTGTTTATAACCGTGTACATTTAGGTGGTTTTAATATAATATAGATTAGTATATTATACTATACTATAGTATAGTATAGTATAGTATAGTATTAATATAGATTGTTGGTTCTATCGATGTAATTGTCTGCATCATTTCCAATCCCCCATTACAAATGTATTACAAATAAAAAGCTGAAATATGACTTTGCATAAGTATTCAGACCTTTTACTCAGTATTTTGTTGAAGCACCTTTGGGTAGTTATTTCAGCCTCAAGTCTTCTTGGGTGTGACTCTGATCTCTGCAGAGACCTGAAAATAAGCAGTGCAGCAATGCTCCTCGTCCAACCTTACAGAGCTTGAGAGGATCTGCAGAGAAGAATGGGCGACTCTGGAATGCTGGCCTTCTAGGCAGAGTTGCAAAGAAAAAGCCATATCTTAGACTGGCCAATAAAAATAAAAGATTAAGATGGGCAACAGAACACAGACACTGGACAGAGGAATTCTGCCTAGAAGGCCAGCATGTCGGAGTCGCCTTTTCACTGTTGATGTTGAGACTGGTGTTTTGCGGGTACTATTTAATGAAGCTGCCAGTTGATGACTTGTGAGGCATCTATTTCTCAAACTAGACACTAATGTACTTGTCCTCTTGCTCAGTTGTGCACCGGGGCCTCCTACTCCTCTTTCAATTCTGGTTGGAGCCAGTTTGCTCTGTTCTGTGAAGGGAGTAGTACACAGTTTATAGGCAATTTCTCGCATGGAATTGCCTTCATTACTCAGAACAAGAATAGACTGACGAGTTTCAGAAGAAAGGTCTTTATTTCTGGCCATTTTGAGCCTGTAAACGAACCCACAAATGCTGATGCTCCAGATACTCAACTAGTCTAAAGAAGGCCCGTTTTATTGCATCTTTAATCAGAACAACAGTTTTCAGCTGTGCTAACATAATTGGAAAAAGTGTTTTCTATTGATCAATTAGCCTTTTAAAATGATTAGCTTGGATTAGCTAACACAACGTGCCATTGGAACACAGGAGTGATGGTTGCTGATAATGGACCTCTGTACGCCTAGGTAGATATTCCATGAAAAATCAGCCGTTTCCAGCTACAATAGTCATTTACAACATTAATAATGTCTACACTGTATTTCTGATCAATTTGATGTAATTTTAACGGACAAAAAAAAATGCTTTTCTTTCAAAAACCATTTTGAAGTGACCCCAAACTTTTCAACGGTAGTGTATATATACTTAAGGATGCTTAAAGCGTTGTCTGTGATTAATTCGATTTTTTATTTTATTTTTTACAACACACACTCCAGTACCATATTTAGAGTTTAGTTTAAAGAGAGCATGGGAACAGTCTGAACAACAATAAGCCTATAAGTCTGCTTCAACAGCTCTCATCTCAGTCGTAGCCATGTAAATATGTAGTGTATATATGAATATGATATGATATAATGTAGTGTATATATGAATATGATATGATATAATGTAGTGTATATGAATATGATATGATATAATGTAGTGTGTATATGAATATGATATGATATAATGTAGTGTATATGAATATGATATGATATAATGTAGTGTATATATGAATATGATATGATATAATGTAGTGTATATATGAATATGATATGATATAATGTAGTGTATATATGAATATGATATGATATAATGTAGTGTATATATGAATATGATATGATATAATGTAGTGTATATATGAATATGATATAATGTAGTGTATATATTAATATGATATGATATAATGTAGTGTAAATATGTAGTGTATATGAATATGATATGATATAATGTAGTGTATATATGAATATGATATGATATAATGTAGTGTATATATGAATATGATATGATATAATGTAGTGTATATGAATATGATATGATATAATGTAGTGTATATATGAATATAATATGATATAATGTAGTGTATATATGTAGTGTATATATGAATATAATATGATATAATGTAGTGTAAATATGAATATGATATGATATAATGTAGTGTAAATATGTAGTGTATATATGAATATAATATGATATAATGTAGTGTAAATATGAATATGATATGATATAATGTAGTGTAAATATGTAGTGTATATATGAATATAATATGATATAATGTAGTGTAAATATGAATATGATATGATATAATGTAGTGTATATATGAATATAATATGATATAATGTAGTGTATATATGAATATAATATGATATAATGTAGTGTAAATATGTAGTGTATATGAATATGATATGATATAATGTAGTGTATATATGAATATGATATGATATAATGTAGTGTATATGAATATGATATGATATAATGTAGTGTATATGAATATGATATGATATAATGTAGTGTATATATGAATATGATATGATATAATGTAGTGTATATGAATATTATATGATATAATGTAGTGTATATGAATATTATATGATATAATGTAGTGTATATATGAATATGATATGATATAATGTAGTGTATATGAATATGATATGATATAATGTAGTGTGTATATGAATATGATATGATATAATGTAGTGTATATATGAATATGATATGATATAATGTAGTGTATATGAATATGATATGATATAATGTAGTGTGTATATGAATATGATATGATATAATGTAGTGTATATATGAATATAATATGATATAATGTAGTGTATATGAATATAATATGATATAATGTAGTGTATATGAATATGATATGATATAATGTAGTGTATATATGAATATGATATGATATAATGTAGTGTGTATATGAATATGATATGATATAATGTAGTGTATATATGAATATGATATGATATAATGTAGTGTATATGAATATGATATGATATAATGTAGTTGTAAATATTAATATGATATGATATAATGTAGTGTATATATGAATATGATATGATATAATGTAGTGTGTATATGAATATGATATGATATAATGTAGTTGTAAATATGAATATGATATGATATAATGTAGTGTATATATGAATATGATATGATATAATGTAGTGTGTATATGAATATGATATGATATAATGTAGTGTATATATGAATATGATATGATATAATGTAGTGTATATATGAATATGATATGATATAATGTAGTGTATATATGAATATGATATGATATAATGTAGTGTAAATATGAATATGATATGATATAATGTAGTGTATATGAATATGATATGATATAATGTAGTGTATATATGAATATGATATGATATAATGTAGTGTATATATGAATATGATATGATATAATGTAGTGTATATATTAATATGATATGATATAATGTAGTGTAAATATGTAGTGTATATGAATATGATATGATATAATGTAGTGTATATATGAATATAATATGATATAATGTAGTGTATATGAATATGATATGATATAATGTAGTGTATATATGAATATGATATGATATAATGTAGTGTATATATGAATATGATATGATATAATGTAGTGTATATATGAATATAATATGATATAATGTAGTGTATATATGAATATGATATGATATAATGTAGTGTATATATGAATATAATATGATATAATGTAGTGTATATGAATATGATATGATATAATGTAGTGTATATATGAATATAATATGATATAATGTAGTGTATATATGAATATGATATGATATAATGTAGTGTATATGAATATGATATGATATAATGTAGTGTATATATGAATATAATATGATATAATGTAGTGTATATGAATATAATATGATATAATGTAGTGTATATATGAATATAATATGATATAATGTAGTTGTAAATATGAAGGATATGATTTATCATATTTTCCTTTTTTCTAATGTTTGAAAAAGAGAGTGTGTACTGACTGGTTGCCTGTCCCTTCTCTCCCGTCCAGTATAATTCGTACGACCTAGAGTACAGTGAGGTCTATGACTACAGTGAAGGAGAAGTAGCCACTGAAACTGTCCCAACCGAAGGAGCCAAACCTGCACCTGAGGTAAAATACAAGATTCACGCACACACACACACACACACACGCACACACACACACGCACGCGCACGCACGCACGCACGCACGCACACACACACACACACACACACACACACACACACACACACACACACACACACAC